>NC_080746.1:42868994-43172774 GCF_020826845.1 Diceros bicornis minor
TGGAGAAATTCCTTCTGACAGAAATCCAGAAATTAGCTGAGTGACTCCTATACATATCAGGTAAATGAGAAAATATCCACATCACAATGGAAAGGAAAGGCTGAGACACACTCTCACCATAAACCCCACCGCCTGGTACAGCATCATGCAATCATGAGGGAACTCTCAACTTCCGGCTTCCCCTGAGGAGCAAAGGGTTTACACTCCACATTAAGTACCGTGGTTTTTAAGACTTCCGCCCAAAAGATGGACCCCTAAAACATCTAGCTCTGACAGCCAACGAGGCTTGCCTCCATGAGATCCACAAGACTATAGGAAATTATTAACAGGCACGCAAGCACTTGCCAAGGTTATCCCCCCAGGACTCAGTCCAGAGAGAACAGGCAAAATCATCTTTCCTTGAAAGGGGTCCATCTGCATATTTTGAAAACTTCTGCCTGAGAGTCAGGCTTCTAATTTAGCTCACATCTACAGGCAGGCTCTTAATACTCCCTGGGGAGGAGGAAACCAGTGGACACCTTCCCTGTCATCTCCCTGTAGAATGCTCCACATCACCAATATCTCCCTAGAAGGAGCTTGCACACATGTCTGTGACCAAGCTTTTGCATTCTTGCCCGAGGTACAAGTCCCCAGATCACCTGGCTCTGAAAGCCACCGGGGCTTCCATTCTCGGGTCCCAAAGACTGTAGCAAAGAAGTAGTCCTTGACTGGCTATCCACCCAGGGCTCAGCACAGAGGGAGCAGACGGAAATGCCCATCTCCCAGTTTTCCCCTGAAAGGGGTCCATCTGTATACTTTAAAAGCACTGCCCGAGGGTCAGGCTTCTAATTTAGCACACACCTATGGGCTGGCTACACTCCTCCCTGGAGATGGGGAAGACTGGCAGACATCTCCCCTGCCCTCTTCCTGTAGCCTGCTCAAAGTCATTAGTATCTCCCTGGAAGGAGCTTGTGTACACGTCTGCAGCCCAGCTTTTGCAGATGCTGCGCAAGAGAAGGGCCCCTGGAGCACCTGGCTCTGATAGCCAATGGGGCTTCCATTCATGAGTCCCACAAGACCACAACATTCAAAGAAGCAGTTCTTCATGGCCTCAAGGGCACTCCCCCAACAAATACACACACACACACACACACACACACACACACACACACACACACGGCTCTACACCAAGGCCCAGCACAGAGCGGGCAGACAAAAATTTCCTACTTTCTCACTGGAAGGGGCTTAAAGTATATGCTTTCCCAGCTGCTGACCGAGGGTTCAGTTTCCAATCAACATTCGTCTAGAGGTTGAATGTGATCCTCACGTTAGGACACTGACCAGTCTTGGCATACCCTCAATACCAGGAGCCACTAAGAACAAAGAAGGTGACTTAGACAATCACAGAGTTTTGAGATACAACCAGGAACTCAGGTTGGGCTGGTTGATGAGGTTCATCTACACAAGATTGACAGTCACATACAAAAGAAGGAAACTGGACACCTATCTTACACCATACACAAAAGTCAACTCAAATGGATTAAACCCTTGAACACAAGCCCTGAAATCATAAAACTCCTAGAACAAAACTTCAGGGGTAAGCACTTTGACATTGGTCTCGGTAAAACCTTTTTGTATTTGACACCAAAAGCAAAGGCAACAAAAGTTAAAATAAAATGGGACTACATCAAACTAAAAAGCTTCTGCTCATCAAAAGAAACTGTCAACAAAATGAAGACAACCTATGGAATGGGAGAAAATATTTGCAAGCCACATTTCTGATAAGGAGCTGATATCCAAAATATACAAGGAACTCATACAACTCAACAACAAAATAATAATAATAATAACCCAATTTAAATATATGCAGGGGACCTGAATAGACATTTTTCTAAAGAAGACATGCAATTGGCCTGCAGGTCTGTGAAAAGGTGGTCAGCATCACTAATCATCCAGGAAATGCAAATCAAAACCACAATGAGATATTACCTCACACCTATTAGTATGTTTATTATCAAAAGACAAGAGATAACAAATGCTGGTGAAGATGTGGAGAAAAGAACAATTGTGCACTATTGGTGGGAATACAAACTGGTACAGCCTCTATGGAAAACAGTATGGAGGTTCTGCAAGAGATTAAAGATAGAACTAGCATATGATCCAGCCATCCCTTCTGCATGGCAAAGGAAATCATCAACAAAATGAAAAGACAACCCACCAAATGGGAGAAAATATTTGCAAATCATGTATCTGACAAGGGGTTAATTTCCAAAATATGAACTCACACAACTCAACAACAAAAAAATGAACAACCTCATCAAAAAATACACAGAGGATCTGAACAGACTTTTTTCCAAAGGAGATATACAGATGGGCAACAGGCACACGAAAAGCTGTTAAGCATCACTAATTATTAGGGAAATGCAAATCAAAACTACAATGAGATATCACCTCACACCCATCAGAATGGCTATAATTAACAAGACAAGAAATAACAAGTGTTGGAGAGGATGTGGAGAGAAGGGAACCCTCATACACTGCTGGTGGGAATGCAAACTGGTGCAGCCTCTATGGAAAACAGCATGGAGATTTCTCAAAAAGTTAAAAATACCATATGATCCAGTTATTCCACTACTGGGTATTTATCCAAAGAACATGAAATCAATAATTCAAAAAGATTTCTGCACCACTGTGTTTATTGCAGAATTATTCACAATAGCCAAGACATAGAAGCAACCCAAATGCCCATCAATGGATGAATGGATAAAGAAGATGTGGTGTATATATGCAATGGAATACTACTCAGCCATAAAAAAGACAAAATTGTGCCATTTGCAACAATATAGATGGATTTTGAGAGTATTATGCTAAGCAAAATAAATCAGACAGAGAAAGACAAATACTGTGTGATTTCACTCATGTGGAAGATAAACACATAGATAAGGAGAGCAGATTGGTGATTACCAGAGGGGAAGGGGATGTGTGGAGGGTGAAAGGAATAAAGGGGCATATATGGTGACAGATAAAAACTAGACTGTTGGTGATAAGCATGATGAAGTCTACACAGAAACTGAAATATAATAATGTATACCTGAATTTACACGATGCTATAAGCCAATATGATCTCAATAAAATAAAAAACAAAACAACCATCTCAAAGAGATATCTATGCTTCCATGTTCATTGCAGCATTATTCATAATAGCCAAGGTATGGAAACAACCTAAGTGGCTCTCAATGGATGAATGGATCAAGAAAATGTTATATATATATATAACATATACATGCACACACACACACACACACACAATGGGATACTATTCAGCTTTTAAAAAGAAGGAAGTCCTGTCGTGGTTGAACCTGGAAGGCATTATGCTAAGTGAAATAAGCCAGACAGAGAAAGACAAATGCTGCATGGTATCACTTATACATGGAATCTAAAAAGACAAAAAGTGTAGAAAAACTCTCCTCTATACTCAGAAGAGTAGAAAGGTAGTTGCCAGGGACTGGGGGGGTGAGGAAATTTGGGAGAGTTTGATAAAAGGGTATAAACTTTCAATTATGAGATGAATAAAGTCTGAGGATCTGATGTATAGCATGGTGACTATAGTTGATTCATTATTGTATAATTGAAACTTGCTAAGAGAGTAGAACTTAAATGTTTTCACACACACAAAAAAAAACCCAAAGTTGAATATGTGAGGTGATGGATGTGTTATTTAACTCGAAGGGGGGAATCCTTTCACAATATATACGTATATCAAATCATCTCTTTGTATACTTTAAATATCTTACAATTTATTTGTCAATTATATCTCAATAAAGCTAAAAAAATATATTTTTTGAATGATGCTACAAATAAATAAATACTCGTATACCTGCCCCGCCTATATACACACGTTAATTTATTATGCCACCTTCAGGAAGCCAAGGTTAACGTGTCTTGTTCATTGTTATATTCTCAGAGCTTGTCATAGTGCTTAGCATATGATAAACGCTCATTAAGTACTTATTGAAATTTTTATAGTCTTAGGTTATGGTATAATACAAGCTGAAATATAAAATGTGATGTTTTTAAAGCATGCAAAAAGTAAAATTGTGTTTGTCTTTTAAAAATTTACTAACCATCTAAACTACATGAAGAAAGAGAAACAAATCAAAAGTATGTTCTGTCATGTAGAACCTCTAAGGAGTTTGGTAACTGAAGGCACCAATTTCTTTGGAGGAGTTCTGAGGCATGAGCTGCATATAAGGGAGAGATGGAGATGAGATAAATGATGATGATGATGATGATGATGAAGATAGATAGATACATAGATGATGATGCTAGATAGATAGATTAGATGATAGATTAGATAGATAGATAGATGATAGAGAGATAGATAGATAGATGATAGATCCATGATAGATATACAAAAATGTTATTTTGTTATATATTTAGTTCTATTTCTTTTTTTCACTCTAAGCACTATGATTTTAAGTTCCACAGTATTGGAAATGTGTACATTTAATCTATTGTATCTAACTTCTGCATAATATTTCCTGTTGTGTAATTGATGTATTTTACTTATCCATCTCCACTTATGGATACTCACATTACCCCCTTCTCTCCACCAATACAAATAAGTCTTCTATGAGCATGCATATATGTGCCCTCTTATCAATATGTTAGAACTGCTGCCATTCCAATTACTACTTTTCCTGGATCGCATAGATTAGTGTGCTTATCTTGACTGATTCCAGAATGACTACCCCAGTCGAAACTTCCACTAGCAGAGCATGACAGTTCCTGTATCCCCACAACCCTTCCAAGCATTTGGCATTATTCAGCTTTTTAATTTTTCTGGTCTAATACTGTAGTTATAAGTGATATCACATTGCAATTTTAAAATCTAATTTCCCTGATTACTAATAATTTTGAGCATCTATTTATCTACTTATTAGATTTTTGGTTTTCTTATTAAATTATCTGATCCATATCACTTGCTCGTTCTCCTAATGAGATTACTGATTTTTCTTGCTGAATGTATGACTTCTTAGATATTTGATATTCTGTTTGTTTTTTTTTTTCATTTTAAACATTGCAATTCTCTTATCCATGTGCATCATCTCTTAACTTGGTTTATGGTATCCTTCAGTGAACAAAAATCTCTTATTTTGATGTAACTGAATTCAACTTTTTAATCTAAAAGTTTATGCTTTTGAAATTTTGTTTAAGTTGTTTTCAACCCATAGATCGCAAAAGCATTTTCCTCTATTTTCATTTATTAACTTTATATTTTTACCTCTCTTGCTTAGATCTTCTATTCCCCTAGACTCTACCTTGATCTATAGTGTTAGTAACAATCCAGTTTTAATTTTCTCCATGGATAGATCTAGTTTTCCAAACATCATCCTAAACAAGCTCATATTATTATTTTGATGCTCACTTTACTGTTTAAAGGTATAAGGATGAAATCCAGAGAAAATTATTCTAAATGCTTCCAGAGTGTTGGAGAACAGGTTATATACAAAGGAATGAGACTAAGAATAATACATGGACTCCTGAATATGACATGTATGCTAAAAGAAATAGGATAAATACTCTCAAATTTTTCCGGAAAAGTAATTTTCCACTTAGGAAATCAAAATATCAGGTGAGTTGAATATAGAATAAAGATAATTTCAGATTTATAAGCACTCAGAACATATACATCACATACATACTTTCTCGGATGGAATTAGAGAATATGCCCTTCAAAACAAGGGAGTTAACCAAAAAGGAAAAAGTCATAGATTATGGCAGAATATTCAATCCAGAAGAGTAGAAACTAGAAGTTCCAGGATGAATTGTATCTAGTAAGCAACAATTTCAGATTAAAGCATTAGACAAGACGGCTCAAAACCAATCCAAACAAAACAAAACATGGGAGAAAGGGAAGAGCTGAGAGAAGAATATGATAAAATTATATTTTGAAAGTGAAAAGAAGGAAAGTGTATCACCCTAAAACTTAGTTACAAACATCTTATGAGTTCAAAGGTTGGTTGAGTGATTCTGCTGTTATTGTCTTCAGTTGGTCATCAGGTCAGCTAAAGGCTGGAAGGGCAAGAATGGTTAGAGCGGGGACCACTTGGTTTTGATCCACAAAGTCTCACATTCTACAGCGGGCTAGACAGGGCTCATTCTCACGGCAATGGTAGGGATCCAAGATAGGAAGTAGAATTGTCCCAGTGCTTTCTCAAACCTCTCTTTGCGTCAATTTTGCTAAAGTCCAGTGTAAAAGGTTGTACAGCCAAGCTCAGAGTCGATATGAGCAGATATTTCCAAAGGGTATGAACATGGCAAGGTGTAAAAATTGGGTCCTGCAATACAATAAAGCTACCACAAAATGTGCAAGTGGTGCAGAATAGTTTAATCTTCAACTATTGTAAGTTGAAGGAAGGAAGATAATCTTAAAATTGATAAGTCGAGAAAAAGCAATATAAACATTTTAATTAGAGATATAGGGGAAGATCCTGGAAGAAACCAATAAAAGAGTTAATAGAATTTGCCTCAGAAGCTGCATTTGAAGAATGGAAAAGCTGGGACGGGGGATAACTGTTTTCACAGAAGACTTTAAGTACTTTGATTTTTAAAAAATAATGTGCATTAATTACTTAAATTAAAATATAAAATTATTAATAAATAATAAATTTTAAATATTAGAATTATGAATAAAGAAAGCCATCTCTCTTAAGAAAAATGTTCATTTGTCTCAAAAAAGCTAGTAAGAAAATATTTCAAAAGAAGGACTATGGCATTGTCTTCAGCACAAGTCAGAAAAGCAACATCTTGAAAAGAGTATAAATACTATATCTGAATTATTTAAAAAGAATATCTATAAAAATGTCTGTGGGGGGGAAAAAACACAGAATTTGTGTATGAGAAATATAAATCAAAACTAACCAGCATTTTCTATCCTGTTAAAGCCAAAAGGGCCAAAAAGTTGTAGTGCATATAATATAGTAGCAAATAACTTGGAGCTCCATAAGAGAACAACAGAACAAATGATTTTAGTGCCAAGAGAGTCATCTACAACATGGAGTGTTCAGCTAAGGACACAAAGATTTCTGTGGATTTCTTTTACTCACCATTGTTGATGCTGCCAATAGAAGTCACCGACAGAGCACTATTCGTTTTGCCCAAAAAACATTTATGTAATCTGGGTATTTCTCTTTATGATATTAACAAAATGTAAGCTAATTGGGATAAGTAAACTTCCCATTCCTAAGAACATCTGATACTTTGGAAAACAGTGCCATTTTGATTTCTATGTTTCTAACATTATTCCCTCTATGTATCCACATTGATATTGTGTTAGAACTATCCCTAAATATTTAAAATGTATTACGATTACTTGTGTAGACATGTGCCTCCCCTACTAGGCTATGATTTCTTTAAAGCTGGAAACTACTCATTTTAGAATCTCAAGCATTTAGCACAGCGCCTGTCACGCAGTTGGTACTAGTACAACTTGACTGAATAAATAAAACAATAAGGAAATGAATTATCCTGCCTGAACAACTACAAGTCATTTAGTAGTGAATGAACTGCAACTGTTGGGAAACCTGTATTAAGCATCTGCTCTATGTAAGGCACTATTTTTGAGAAACAGAGCAAAAATCATAATCCTTTCCATTAAGCAATTTACACTTTAGGAGAAAGCAACAAACATCTCTTAATTACAATCGGCCCTCCATATCCATGGGTTTTGCATCCATGGATTAAACCAACCTGGATCAAAAGGCCTACAATGGTTAGTCTGTACTGAATATGTACAGACTTCTTTTTCTTGTCATTCTTCCCTAAACAGTATAACTACTTACATAACATTTACATTGTATTAGGTATTATATGTAATCTAGAGATGATTTAAAGTATGCAGGAGGATGTGCATAGGTTATATGCAAATACTACTGCCATTTTATATAAAGGACTGGAGCATCTGTGGATTTTGGTATCCGTGGAGGGGCTGGGAGTCCTGGAACTAATCCCCCACAGATACCGAGGGAGGACTGTATTAGCTTTCAAGTGGCTTCTAATGCTGGGTTAGATCTCAAAGGGTCCTGGAAAGCCCTTCCAGATGGAGAGCATAAGGGATTGATTACAAATGGTTTGCACAGTTGTGGTAATCTCTTGGGAAACTCAGAATGAATGTGAGTACAATATACAATTCTGTAGAATTTCTCTGAACTTTATACTAACTTTTTAATTATTGTCTACTCTTTGTTAAGTATGCTTGCATGCAGAGAGCCCCAAAGTAAATCTCTGGAAGCCCCAAAAAGTTGTTCATAAAAGTGATCATCAATAATGATGATTCTCTCAGCTTTACTCACTTTTTATCATTCTTTGAAAAGTAAAATGTAGAAAGCAACTGATTATTTGTCTTTTCTATTTACTGGTAGACTGTTTAATCCTCCTGGACTGAAGTTGGAGATAGAAGGACAAAGGTTCTACTTGCTACCTGTGGGGCATTTGATCATGGAATGTATCAGTTTCCTTAAGTGTAAAATGGAAACTGAAATATTAATGTTGCCCACCTCACACATATAGTAGGCAGTATAGTATAGTGGTGAAACATGAACTTTTCAGCTAGACAGATGAAAAAGGTCTTCATTCTTTCTAGATGTGTGATCTTGAAAAATTAATTAATCCATTTGATCCCCAATTACCTTATCTAAGAAAATGCAGTTAATAAAAACTTTCCCATATCATCATTCGAAGGATTAAATATGATATTTTTAGAGTGCTTGGCAAAGTGCTTTGTATATAAAATAATGACTAAATAAGTGATGGTTGTTAATATTCATATTAATAATGTATATGACAGGTCTTTATAAAGAGTAACAATTTTACGCATTTATTAATTTTTAGCAATTAATTTTAGTAATTTTTAGTAATTAAGGATTAGATAATTTGGTTTATTAAAATTTTTAGGACTTCTAACTTGTATAACAAAAAGGAACTATACAATTGGTCAGATATTTTGGAATGACAGTCTACTATGTGATTGATGTACTGGTATTTCTAGAAGAAGAAAAGCTTCCAGATTTTCAGCTAAAACAAAGAGGAAGAATTTTCTTGAAAATTTGGAAATGGACAAAGAGGGGCATACAGGTAAAGACTGTCATATTGCATTTTGATTTTAAAAGTATATGTCATCTCAAGAATAATAACTTCAAAAGTTTTGTGTGTTTAATGAGATGATGTATGCAAACATCCAGCATTTTCTTGATATTGTAATAACTATGGATTATTCAATTTTTTCCAAACTTGTATGTAACTGAGCTCTTTATAATAATTCTTTGATGTTCAACTCAGCTATATTTTTATCCATAAATATCCATTCTGTATGCCCAACATTTGGCTAAGCACTGGAGACCCAATGATGAGAAAGACAGGCAAGTTCTCTATCTACATTAAGCCTAAATTCCAATCAATAACTTAAGAAGGTTTTTCGACTTCTTGTCTCATAAATATTTTGCTAGCTTATTAATTTTTGTGTCATCACAACAAATATTATACTCCTAATACTTGAAATGTACGGTAGCCACAAAGAGATTTCATCCCTGCTCAGCAATTAAATATAAAATAGCAACACATAGTTGCATATGCCAAATGTAGTTGACAATATGATTGATTTTTAAAGGGGTCAGACAATATGATTGATTTTTTAAAGGGTCAGAAGTCTTAGTACATAATAGTTGGCAGAGTTTTTAAGGGATTTTCATTTTAATTGTCATGGAGGATTTTTTTTTAGGAGAAATTTGTTGAAAACGTACTTTATGGATATATTCCATAATGGAAATCTTTTATATAAACATGCACAATATGTTACTAACTCATAATATGATTATTGCCTTGAATTGATATCGGCATGCTCTAGGGCTATAAGAAAAGCATATAATGTTCTGAAGTCTTTCTCTTTAAATTAGATATATATTGAAATTCAGTGAAATAAGAATGGTTAGGTGTCGTGCATCATGCATAATGAAAATTTCCGCTCTTGAGTCTGTGGTTTGATGGGCCTATGAAAACTTTGTGACAGCTTTGCTTCTTAACTTTGCCTCATGACTAAAGAAAAATGACCCTCTATCTAGTTCACTGAGATGACCTCAATTTCAACTCTTGTTCTATCAATATCAGTACACATTGATAGGGGATTTAGATTTAAATATTCTCAGAGTTACTATATATGTCTGAATATTGCACCTCTTTTAACTGTACTTTAATATTCTTTATTTTAATGCAAATTGATGGCGTGATATGTTATTCCATTCAGATTTATTAAAATCAATTCAAAGTAGGATATTTAAGTTAAAAAAATTAAACTACATTCAAACCAAATGAAAAAAGTTTTACCATCACAGACCTTAGAAACAATTTTCAAAGGCTTGAAGTTTATTGTTAGCAAGGCAGATCAATACTTTTATATCTGTGTTTTTATTTTAAATAGGTCCATCTAAAAATATATTTTTAATTTTTAAAAGAGTAAAAACTAACCAGAATTATGTAATGATCTCTTAACTATTAAATAATGCTAAATGGAATCTAATTTTTTTTTGTGTGTGTGAGTAAGATCATCCCTGAGCTAACATCTGCCAATCCTCCTCTTTTTGCTGAGGAAGATGGGCCCTGGGCTAACATTCACGCCCATCTTCCTCCACTTTATATGGGATGCCGCCACAGCATGGCTTGACAAGCAGTGCTTTGTTGTGAGCCCAGGATCCGAACCTGCAAACCCCAGGCTGCCACAGTGGAGCGGCTCACTTAACCGCTAGGCCACCGGCCCGGCCCCCTGGAATCTAATTTTTAAAAACTAAATTTTCACTTTGCTCTGTGACTTTCCTACAAACAAAATATATGGAATGGAAGGGTATTCCAAAGATACGTATGGAAATCAGAAAGGAGATATATTGATTTTCAAATAAAATGTAGACTATTAAAATAAAAAATTATTTTGTACCTCATTATTTTTCTCTTTTGCTCATCTGTCTTGCTGTACCACTTATCCAGCAGAAACCCAAGTCTTAATAAATTCATCTATCTGCCTTCTCAATGACTGCGTCTGCACAGCTAAGTACTTCTCAACCAGGAAAAGTACGAATATGAATTATTTAACCAGCGCCCTGGCAATCTTATACAATTTTCAAGTGAATTGACTTTCTTTGTACAATGGAACTCTTTCTGGAACCTACCAGCAGTGGATTGAATGGTAGCCCCCAACAAGATACACTCCTACCATCCACGATCTATGTACATAAGTATTCAATTCCAGTATGCACGTGAGTGATTTCAGAATTACTAACCTGTACGTCCATGAGAAACTGTCTTATTAACCAGAGAACAGTGCTTGTGTTCAGTTCTTTTGCTTTTAGTTTTATAGTCTCCACTCATTTCCAAAGTTACTTAGATCAACACATTTTTCCACTACCCCTTCAGTGAGGTTACTTCATTCATTTGTAATATAGGTAGATTCTTTTGTTATAGCCTATGTGATGGTTAATTTTATGTGTCAACTTGATTGGATCACAGGGTGCCCAAACATTATTAGCCAAACATTATTCTGAGTGTGTCTGTGAGGATTTTTCTGGATGATATTAACATTTGAATTGGTTGACTGAGGAAAGCAGATTGCCCTTGCTAGTGTGGATGGGCCTCATCCAATCAACTGAAGACGGGAATTAAACAAAAAAGCTTAGTAAGAGGGAATTCCTCCTGCCTGAATGATTGAGCTGGAATATTCATCTTTTCCAGCCTTGAGACTCAGACTGAAACATCGGCTTGGTTCTCAAACATGCTTGCTTTCAGATTGAAATTTAAAACATTGGCTCTCCTGGTTCTCAAGCAATCTGACTCAGACTGGAACTACACATCAGCTCTCCTGGGTCTTCATGTCTCCAGCTTGCTGACTACAGATCTTAGGACTTCTCAGCCTCCATAATTACATGAGTCAATTCATTATAATAAAACTCTTTATATATCTCCTATTGTTTTGTTTCTCTTGAGAACTCTGATTCATATAGTCTGAATTCCCTCACAGACTCCCCCAACTTTCTAAATGAATCATTTATTTGCTTATATTAAGATTTATTCTTTGTGCTGTAAAGGTCTATGGGCTTTGACAAAAACATAGTGTCATGTAAGTCATGTGTCCACAATTACAGTATCATACAGACAAGTTAAAGTATCTTTTAAAAAGTTCTCCATTTTCACATATTCAACCTTCTCTCTTCCCTAAACCCCTAGCAACCACTGATCCGTTTATCATCTCTATAGTTATGTCTCTTCCAGAATGTCAAATAAATGAAATCATATAGTATGTAACATATTCAGTTTGACTTCTTTCATTTAGCATTATTCCCTTAAGATTTATCCATGTTTTTGCATAGCTTGATAGCTCATTCTTTTACATTGCTGAATAGTACCACATTGTTTGGCTATATCACAAGTTTATTTATCCACTCACCTATTGAAGGACATCTTGGTTGCTTCCAGTTTTTGACGATTAGGAACAAAGGCACTATAAAACTTTGTCTGCAGGTTTTTGTGTGGACATAAGTTTTCAAGTCAGTTGACTAAATAACTATCAGCACAATTATTGGATTGATGATAGGATTATGTTTAGCTTTTTTAAGAAACTGCCAAATTGTCTTCCAAAGCATCTGTACCAATTTGTATTACCAACCCCAATGAGTGAGAGTTTTCATGAAGTTTTAGAAAAAGAATATTCCCATAGACTAAACCATTGAAATATTTTCATGAGAAAAATAAATATGAATGCTATTATAGATCTCGACCTAAAGAACAGAACAGTGTCATGGATAAATAAATTTATTTACTCCTGAGATTAAAACTAGAATTTCATTCAAAGCAACATCCAGAGTCAAATCAGCTTATCGAATTATATATATGCCTTAGTAGTGACTTTTTTCATATTGGGTCACAGCAGAAGGCAGGATTGGTTTAAAAAATGTGTCTTCTAAAATTAGGGCATAATTTTCCCTTTGTGTTGATTCATTTTCCTTTAAACATCCAAATCTGCCTCTATTTAGTTGTCACCTCATTTGAGATACTGAATCTCATTCTCTTTCAATGGGCTTTAACCTCTGATACAGAACAAGGAGGAAGAAATGTCCAGCCTGCAATGTATTTTCAAGTCACTTTTCTATTTCTGGACAAGATAAAATAATCACCATTTAATTTGGGTGTCAATATCTTAAGCAGCTCTTCACTTTCAAGATTTAAACATGATCCATTATTGATATAATATGACAGAGATACTAAAATACATTAAATATACATTTTTAATATTTAAAATAGTATAAACATACAGATTTATAGAAATCCACATGTATGCTGACAATGGCCGGAATAGATAACCATAGACCATCCATATTTCCTCCGTGTAGAAACTGGATGTTCCCATTATTATACATGATGTTTCTGACCTCAACACTGGCTTGAACTCCTAAAAGTAGATCATCTAACTGAGCCATTGCTTATTAAGAAAGCTAATTCTTTGTTATTTTTATAGTGTTGAAGTTTGAACCTAAGAAACGCTAATCTTGAGGTAATTTGAATCAGCCATAGCGTGTAATTCTCTAAGAAAAAAAAAACCATTTAGCAAAGGAATTTCTTTGAAACAATAGTACCAATTCATTATTCTGCTTTTATTGTTAACTTAAAGTATGATTAAAAATAACTCATTCTACTTTACTGACTTGTTTGATGAATACATATTGGAAAGCATCCAAAACAGTGGATGCTACAAAAAAAGCATGACATAGGATACAGAAAAAAATGTTTGCTCATTTTGTTTAATGACAATTACTTAAATGGATATGAACTATTTTTTACAATAAAAAATAAGGGAAAGGAAACAAAGTAAAAGTTAAATATGTTACTTGAAATATAGATTATTACTTTACTATATATATTTTAACATATATTAATATATATAGTGCCTGGAATATATATTATTTAATATAATAATTTACTCCTCATAGCAATCCTTTGCAGTGGATGCTATGGTGCATGCCCAGATCCCTTGATATGTAGCAGGGAAAGTCTGCTTTATTGAGGCTGTCTTTATAAGAGAAATAGAAATAGTAACGACAACATGCTTTATAAAATTTAGATTTTTTTTCAAGTTTGAGGTATGATGCTCAAAGGGCTTTACTACATTCATTCATATGACAGATATTTATTTAGCGCCTGCTGTGTGCTGGCACTATTCTATGTGCTAACAAGTAAAAATCTTTGCTTTTAAGTAGCTTTACATTCTAGTGAGTTTTGAGTCTGGTGGTTAAGGACTTTGAGGAGTAAGAAAAGGACAGATGTCTGGTTCCCTTATGATTAATACACAAGCCTTTCTTCTGTCTTCCTCCTGTCAAAACCCCAAATCATTGATACTGTCTTCCCTCAAGGCTAGAATATGTAAGCTTTAAAAAATGGATGTATATTTAGCTAAATTTACATGAAAAAGAGCAAGTTATTTGTGAAATTCTAAGTTATTACCAGTGACTAAAGCTAGAATAGTCTGGAAACGTCCCAAGGAAGGAGCTATGAAATTAAGAGCTAGTATCTCACTGGAAAAATAGTTAATAAAATATAAAGATTTCAAAGAAGAAAAGATTAAGAAAAGAAAACATGCCATTTTAAACTCAGGTTTATAAGATTTCACCCATTGAGATAAAATTATCTCAAATTCTAAGTAGAAATTATAAAACCCTAATTTATTTTTTATTATTAAACAGAGAAATATCATTAGCAGTTTGACTACCTGAGCCAATATTGGGGACAGAGTCACCCATAGTGTATAAAATGCCTTTGTGTGAGTTTTAAAAAGGTGCCGTCTCTGGGTAGATGAATCACAGAAGGGCACCCCTTTCCTCATATTGACCCAATGCTAAGTCAGGGTTCATGGAAAGATTTCCACCCCCACGTGCTCCTTCTTCAGATGCGTCTGTTTAGGGAACCACCTGAAAAACACCTATGCAGCAGATTTGATTGCTGTCCCTGGCAGAGGAGAAAGCAAACAGTTCAAAAAAGCATCATCAGAAAGTTACCAAATTAAAGTTATCAATAGTGAAACAGACAAATACTGGAAAATATCCAATCATTCTACGAAGATGAAAAAATTTAATGGTTCTTTTGATAAAGAATGTGGTGGCAGGGTGCTTCTGAATGAAGAAATAAATACAAGTCATCCACTTTGCTTACAGCCCAAATGTTCTTTTATAGAATAAGTGACAGATGTCAGATTTCTTTATAATTAGCACATACAAGCCCTTCTGGTTCCCATCAAAAGCCTCTAAATGTTCTTTGTCTCCCAGATCACAGAAAGCACCTTGTGTTAGTGTAACTTTTTCTCTAACATTATAAAGAAAATGCATTCAGATAACAATGTAATATACATGTAAATCAGTCTAACAAAAATGTGTTGAAAGAAAGCAGGATGCACTCAATATCCTATAAATTGTTTAAGATTCGTGTTTTTCTGACAGCTTAGTATTGATACATCATGCATGCTGCATCTCATAAATAATGATGCCCAGAAGCTAGGGCTGGGCATGAATACTTAACTTGTAATAGAAAGCGTGGATGTATGTATGTATGAGTATATGTATGTGAGTGGATTGCTTCTAATGTCTGGAAGCAAAATGTAACGATGGTCAGAGAAGAAGATTGAGAGACATACCTACTTTCTTTCCTTTTTTTTTTTTTTTAACTCTGAACTGTACCTGCCTTGATTTCCCCTGTGAAATGAGAATACAAATTGCCCAATTCTGCCATCTGTCTCTGTTGCAGTTTGGCTTCTCTTGAAGTGGATGCTGAGAGGGAGTTTGTAGCCATGTTGATCAGCTCTAGCAAAGATTCTGTATCTGGCACAGCAGTTGGAATTGTGGCTATTACTTAGTTGAGCTTGTGGTAGTCTACAGTGACTTTTCAGGATCTATTCTGTTTCTGCAGGGGACAGTCTGGTGAATTAAACATAGATATGACAGGGACAAGCATCACTAAATTCTTTAGATCCTCAAAAGTAGCTCCTACCTACTGCTTCCTACTTCCACCCCCTGCTCCCACCCTTCCTGCCAGGACGCAATATTGTTTTGATTTACTGTCTGGGCTTGCGTAGGAGGAGAATTTCAGAGGCTTCCGCATGGGCTTCCTCATTATAATTGCTATTAGCACACAGGCTCAAGACCCAGTGTGAGGGTTGCGTTACCCACTGCAAAGAATCTCAGTTACACATACGGGGACAGAGGGGATGACAGTCAGGCAGGAGATCATACATTTGGAGACTGAAGAGATTACAGCCTTCTATGCGAATAGACCTGTTGGATCCACTGCAAGACAGAACTTTTCTGAACTTCTCTCATCACCTGCGCCTCAGATGCCCTCACTCTAACAGGAGGGTAATGATGTTTCTTCAGCTCTCCAAATATCAAATATTAATTTAGACTCGATTTACAACAATTCTTAAAATGTCTAGGTATTCTCTTTTCCCCAGTGAACTAATTCCTGAATAAAACACCATACATTCCTTTGAGGAAAACATAACTGTGTATAGTTGCCGTGGTATTGCAGGGTCCTCTCTCCTAGGGATAGGACATCTTCTTTAGTCAATGGGGTTTACGTCTGAAAGCTAACCCAGGTTTGGATACTGGGAAAAGGGATTTTGACTGTTTATTTGGGAGACTACCCTCAGCCTTCCAGTAATCTATCTTTGATTTCTTCTGCTGGTACAAGCTAAGTAAGACCTTTGCAGCTGTCCATCTCTTCTGCTCTAGGAAAGTTATGTTCTGTTAACCATCTCCATAACTCTTTGCAGACCAGCCCTTCGGTTGCCACTTTGACCTTGTTGCTTATTACAGTAATTATGAACCCCTGGCTTCTGGCAATTAAATGCCAACACTTGGTCTCTACTGTTTCAGAGTCCTGTCTTCTCCATTCTCTTCGTGATCTAAGTTCTGCTAATAGCCTGTCCTGCCACTAGCCTTTATCTAAAGAAGAGAGGAACCATAATTGTAGTGATGCTGCGTAATTATAGTGATGCTTGTGCTTGTTTCATCAGCAAATTTCTTTTATGGCCTTGGTAAATGCTATGTCTTTGGTCTTCTTATGAAATATAATAATCTGGAAAGTTTTATGGCCATAGTGTGTCTATCCCAACATGGCCACTTCCCCAAGGCCTTTAATCCTATCTTTCACTTTCCTCCATGTGAAAAGCCACTGCCCACAATAATGAGGTCTCGATGGAGGCCCCTTGGTGAGGAATACAGATATGCATATAAACATGGCTGGCCCAGGAGTGCCTGAGTTCTTGGCTGCAATTCCCTCCAGAAAATTGCAATGCACTGGCTGTGCACAAGGTCTGATATGGGGAGGGCAGCTTCCCACAAATCAGACCTGCCAAGCAAAGCCTTATAATTGCCTAGAGTTGGGCCTGAAAAATCATATACAGGTATAGGATTTTGGCCTGGGGTCAGACTCCTCAACTTTGCCCCTTGATCCTTCAAGGCCTGAGAGAAAAACATAGGTTACCCCATCATGGACTCAGATATGCTGGACATTAAGGGGCTGTGATCATAAGAGGTTAATCTGTCTGAGGCGACAGTAGACCAGTGCCACAGTCACAAATCATCCCAAGCAGGATGAGCAAGCCTCTCAGGAGGAATGAATATAGCAATGAATCCCGACCATTACCAACACAGAAAAAGATGCCCCATAGCCCACCAGAGTCTACCCTAGAGACCCAAGAAGCCTCCTATCTAAGCCTCATAACGTACTCTTCTATTTTGCCAGTTTCATTGATCTGGGGGCAACACAAGATGTTGGCAGTTGAACACCGATCCTCTGCTGACCAGCAGGAAGTAGACGGCTATGCAATTATCCAGCACTACTGAGGCCAAGGAGTTTAGACTCCTCCAAAGCTGACTTAGTATCATTAATAACTTCAGCCAGGGTCAAGGACAGCCTTCACACAATTTTTCTAGTTGGATGACCTGGACAGGAATAACCTCATCTATGTATGGCAGGGGTAAGCGTAGGGAGGGAAAAGGCCACCATGAATGTGGACAAAATAGCCCCAATGATGGATCCTATGCCGCCTTCTCCAGGTGTTTCAGTTACAGCACTTGAGAGAAATGAGTTGACATTTAGGGAGGCATTTTGCTCTGCAGTGTCGGAGTTCATTTGCAGCAATGCAACAAGCCCAGATTAATAAGGTCAGTATACCTGAGGTATGAGAAAGGTACATGGTTAGAGAAATATCCATTTGTGGTGTTCAGGAGCACAGCAATCAGATGTTTGTCTACAGAATTAGGCAGCGGGAAACATTTCCGACAGCTCATCAAATTCATGGCGGTGGCAACTGCCCCAGCTAGATGTACCGATGGATGTGGTGATGCAGGAGTCACACAGTTTACCCTATGGGACAGAGAGAATCGAAGTTATGTACCTATCCACTTCTTGTCCTGTATCTGAGCTCCCAGATCAGAAGAAGCTCAGTTGAGAAAACTATTCCTCATAGACTGCAACTTGGGCAGCCTGTCTTTATCATGGGCAAAGATAACACCCTTTATCCAGCCCCCAGCGTGGTGAACACAAACCTTCCAGGTTGGATCCTCTTGTGGTTCAATATAAATTTTTATTTTATATACTGATATCCATTCTGTGGGGCTACTCAGGGCAAAGTGGCAGGGCCACCTTGAGGAAAATGTTGAAGTAGAGACCTCAAATTGATTGTCATTATCTTCAAGGTCCCTGCAGGCAAAAACCCATGCTTTGCCCCCACGGAGTAAGTAGAGAAATCCCACCCCTTGCTGGTTGATAGATTACTGTCCCCCACCAATTTGAGTCTTCAGGAAGAGGTTGAGGGGATGGACGGCCCTTGCAGGGACCCCATGGAGATCAAAGAGTCCATAATCATGAAAGAAGAAAGTATAATTGAAGCAATCTTGTGGGCAACCTGGTCAAACATGTAGCACAAATGAGAAGTACCCTTTTAAGGAATTGTTGCATTGAACTCCAGTCTGCCCACCTGAGATATGTAGTTCAGGCTGGAAGGCCTGCATGTAGTCTAGGGTGTAGTCCAGGATGGGAAGTTACCTTGTTCCCTCCCATCAGCCACTTAATTCTGTTCTTTAAGTGCCCATTAAAATGCTTAACCACCTCTGCAACTTGGGAGTTTTATGGAGCAGGGCAAGTCCATCATATGTCCCATGATCGGGCCCATTGATGTGTAGCTTGAACCACAAATCCAGGTCCATTATCAGATACAATGTGCTCAGGGAACCCAAACAGGAAAAATGTGGCCTTGTAGGGCCTGGATAGTGTGGCCTGAGTCAGTGGAATGCCTGAGGATGGCTAAGCCAAACCCAGAGAAATTGTCAACTGTAGTTAGGATCCAGCAGAACCTTCTGGATAGGATGAGAGGCCCGAGGTGATCTACCAAGAACACTCTAGCCTGTTGGTTCAGCAGTATTTTTAGCCTCAGTTATGGTCTAGCAGCAGGACAGCTTTTCCAAGCTATTTTAGCATCTTCTGATGACCAGTATCAGTCCATGCACGTAGATCCTATCTAGGATGGTGACTGAATTTCCATTTCTCATGGGTCCAGGAGGCAACTGGTTGTACATTTGCTGGCTCTGGGGCAGAGAACAAATCAGTCTTCACATTTAGCTGACAAGAAGGGTCTGCTCATTGATTTCCCTTCATTGATGTAGTGGTCTTTCTGGTGACATGAGTAACAAAAAGCTTATTAGGAACAAAACCAATTTTTATCCAAATGTCTTATCCCCACAAAGGAGCTTGTTTTATATGCCAGTCCAGGGCTTGCCAGTGGCCTGACCAAACAGCCATGGCATTAGTCAGCCTATGAGTCAGTGAAAAATCATGGCTCATTTGCTGAGGTGGCCTGGATAGCTATCCATACTGCATGAAGCTCTGCCAATTGTCCTGAGCATCCTTTCCCATGCTCTGTAAGGGACAGGTCTTTTTCAAGTTGGATGGCAGCTGTACCCCATCCCATCCCAGTAGAAGTTAACCAGTAGGAGTAATCAGTGAACCAGGCCGCCCGTGCACGGTCCTCGATATCTCTATATCGGGGTCCCCACTGAATCAGTAGAGGCAGCAGCTCCTCGAGCTATATACCTGGAGGGCAGAGGGGCATTCCTGAGGCCTTTTCATGGTCTCAGAGATTTTTTCATGGTTGCAAGACCCCAGCTGGGCTGGGCTTTGCCCACTCCTGTGTGTAACATTTCCACTTCGCTAGAGAGGATTCCTGAGCCACTCCCATCTGGCAATTTAAGGCCTCTGCTCATACCCACAACATGATTGGAATTTCTGGTTGCAAGACTACTTCATGGCTACGAGTTATTTGCTCAGTATTGACCAATGTACAATAAGAAGCCGGTGATTGTCACTCAAAAGCTGTATACTTTCAGCTGACTCCAGCAGCTTACCGGTCCAAAAGCCCAACAGTGCTGCTGGCCCGTGGTGGTCTTTCTGTCATAACTCCAATTGGTGAACTGAGAGGTTGCTGAGACCCATAACTCAAATGGTAAATGTGGGGCCAGCCTGGTGGCATAGTGGTTAGGTTCACATGCTCCGCTTCAGCAGCCTGGGGTTTGTGGGTTCAGATCACAGATGTGGACCTACACATGGCTTGTCAAGCCATGCTGTAGAGGTGTCCCACATATTAAAAAAAATAGAGGAATATGGGCACAGATGTTAGCACAGGGACAATCTTCCTCAAGCAAAAAGAGGAAGATTGGCAACAGATGTTAGCTCAGGGCCAATTTTCTTCACCAAAACAAACAAAAAAAATGGTAAATGTGGATTAGTGGGGTCCAAGGAAAGGGCAGCCTGGGTGGCCCATTGGAGAGCTGCCAGGGAAATCTGTTGGTTGGGTCTCCACACAAAGGTAGCAGGCTTTCTAGTAACCTGGTAGATAGGTCCCATTAAGATTTGCATGCAGAGTATCTGGAAATGCCAGTAGCTGAATAGACCCACCAATTGGTAGGCCTCTTTTTTATTTGTTGGTGCAGAAAAAAACCAAAATCATAGCAGTCATCTCTTCTGGAATCTCCCCTAACCAGATTGCATCCAGGAACTTCACTTGGGTACTAGGTCCTTGTACCTCTTCTGTGTTAATGCCCTAGCTGTGTTGCTGCATGTGGGTCAACAGGTCTTCCAGTCCTTGTTGGGTAGTACACTTGTCGGGACCCACAAGAAGGATGTCATCAATAAGTCTGTGCTCCCTCTGGGAGAGGAAATTTTCCAGATTACAGTCTATCCCCCATGATGGCAGATAGCAAGGGAATTTATGTTATGCTAAAGATGTATTGCAAGCCATTCCACATAAAGGCAAATGGATCAAGATTGTGGTGGAGCAAGATGCTGAAAAAATCATTTATGATATCAATTGCCATATGCCAAGTTTCCTCAGCTTAAGCAATAGTCACAATGTCTGGTACTATGCGTGCCAAGGGTGGCACTATGGCATTGAGTCACCAGTAGTCAAAGGTGAGTCTCTAGGTACCAAAGGCCTTGTGTACAAGCTAGATGGTACTATTGAATGGAGAAATGGTCTCACAGAGGACCTTGGCTTCCTTAAGCTCAGCAATGAGGGCAATTATTTCTTTTTCTCCCACAGGCAGCTGAAATTGTTTTTTGACAAACACTGGCACCAGGTGACAGTAGTCAGGTAGGAGCACAGTTTTCCTATGCCCCACTAAAATGATTTCAACTGTTTTATTAGGATTATTAGCAGCTATTCTCATCAGCATATGGGAGCTAAGGTGAGCAGGAGTGGACATAGACAATACAACTATACCAATAATACATTCAGTAGTGGGATCCATAACAATGGAGGTTTGTAAGAAGCCAAAAGGACCCATCCATAGCCAGGCCTAAGTGAGGGTTCCACTGATGGTGGTCTCAGAACTGAAATCAGAGGGCATTATCTGTTCTCCCCTCATCCCAGTACCAGAGATTGCAGGGACCACAGTCACCTGGGCACCGGTATTCAAAAGGCTCAAGAAGTACAATTCTCCACCATATCCCCACTGAACTTGAACTATAGCATAGGATCCCTGATCACCTCTGGGGACAGAGGACATTAGCCTAAACCCCAAGTCTTATTTTTGAAAGCCAACAGGTCCAGGTACAGTTTGACAGGGCTCTCTAGTCTACCTCCAGACTCACTAGGAGGGCTTTCACTAGGAGTAAAAAGTGCTTGTGTCGGTCACAGGGGCCATCATCACATGGAACCTAGCCAGGCCTCCAGTCAGCCGCCTCCATGGCTGGGTACCTGGCCACAATTTCCTTTGTGGGGAGCCCAGCTGTCTCCTTCTTTGAGATCCTATTATAGAGTAAACAAACCCAAATATCTTTTCAGGAAAGCTCTTGCTTTCCTCTGTCCAAGAAAGGCTGCCTATTTACCGTTCTTATGCTGTTCTTTCTGGTGGTCAGTTTTTGCTATCTTGACGTGGCTACTTTTTCCTTGCTGAGAATATGTCAATTAAGACTCTGATTGTGTCATGGACTGATTACCTGTTCTCATAAGGAGGTTTAACTGGGCTGGGTAACCAGCAGGAGCAGCATGGACAAACCCTAGAAGTCTGAGTCTGGTAAACAGTCTCATCATCCACTGTCCCCAATCACTGACTGTAGATCCAAGAGACCACCAGGGTCACTGTATGCAACCAGAATGACTATAGCCTCTGCAAGGATAGTACAAACATGTTTTTCAGTGGCAGGGAACAAGTGGGCCAAACTTTTCAGTTCCAAAATAATACCCAGCTGAGGAAGAAAAGGGTCCTGGGTGTTCTTGCTCCCTCTTCTTCCTCCTTATGCAAAGTGGCCTTATTCAGGGCACTTTTAAGGAGAACGTTTGTAGTAACACACCCTACAATGTGCCACTTTTTCCTTGACCAATTTTAACAGGATTATCTCCTTCATTGTGGAGGCAAACTAACCGAGTCTCTAACGTTTCTTTGGACTGCTAGGCAAAGTAATTCCAAGAGCTCTACACTCTTTTTCACCCAAGGCACATGTTTCAATAAGTTGCTGTGTCACAGGAGGTACATCAACACCAGGGATCCACACAGAGATAACCCTAGTTATTCAACACAATTCAGTGCCAGGGTCCTCTGGCAGTTTTTGGTCCCATTGTGGGAGGACCATAAGCAGTAGCTAGGGAAATGCTTCCTTCTCTTGGTTGGATTTCTAATTTGATCCACTGGGTGAGCTCAGCCAGGGAGTCAGGGGCTAAAGAGAAACACCAATGATGCCCTTCGGAAGTGAAAAGTTCCTGTAAACAATCTTCTAACACTTCCCAAGAAACACCCATGGGTGTGGCTGGCAAAGTGCCCAGTGGGACCCTCAGGCTTTTTGCTCTTTCAGAATGGCATTTTGTGCAATTGAACACCCTGCTCACTGTGCCAATTTTGTCATGCAATCAGGTGTAATGGTAGTCAATTAGGACAATGAGCCAAACTGAAAGTGAAAATCAAGGTTGTAGTCACTTATTGCGACAATGCACATAAGAGGCAAAAAAGAGGTACTGGCTCCCCAGTGCTGAATTTTTCCCCACAGAATAGCACTGGGTGAGTGTCAGGTGAATGCAACGCAGACGGGGGGAATCATCTCACTGCCAAGGAGCTCTGAGTGAAAGATTACTCCCTCTTTGTGGACCCATGGCCCCAGAGATAGGGAGAGCAGGAAGGACTAGGAGTGGAAAGGTACTCAGTCAAACCGGAGAAAAGTGCCTCAGCCAAGGCCCCTAATAAGTAGGTGGAGACCCCGTGGCTCAAATGCAGATACGCATATGATCATGGTTAGCCCAGAGTGCCTAAGTCCCTGACTGCAACTCCCTCCAGAAAACTGCAATGCACCGGCTGTGCACCAAGTCTGAAATGGGGTGGGCAGCTTCCCCCTATGAGCTCTGCCAGGCAAAGCTTTATAACTGCCTTGGATCAGACCTGAAAAATCACATATAAGATTTTTTTTCATCTATAAAATACAGATTTAATATCTACCATACGGTGCAATAATAACGTAATAAAAGTTAAAGATGAAACACAATCTTAATTCCTTTTCCAGGAGCTGGAACTGGACTCCTCGGGGTATTTTATCCCCTAATCAGGAAGAATGGACTTTGTCTGCAGGCTCAGAAGATTCAGAGGATTCTAGGGTGTCAAAATATTTGAAAGTATCCTCACAGAAACCCCATACCATATATCAGGTAAGTCATCTTGTCATAAAAAACCTGCTTTTAGGCATTTAACTGTCTTTTAAGTTCATCCATTCTCTTGAGCTCTAGGCTTCATTCTTGACTTTCTCCATTCCATTGCTGAAGAAGATGAAAACACCACTGTATGCAACCAAAGAGGCTTTCTTGTTGACAATAGCATGTTACTTAGACTCAGCTATTATTATCTTTCTGTAACACACCAATTACACAATAGCCATCAATACTATTGTCCTTATAGCTACTATTTCTTCTTAACCTCTCAAAAGCCTAATACATCACACCAACAAGTACATTTCTTTCCAGTGTCATACCCTCATCACTGGTGAAGGCTGCAGTGTCATCTTGTGCCAGGGGTTGTCTGCACTATACCCACTATCAGTGATGCGGTCTTTAATGTCAAAAAGACAGTGGTTGAGCCAGCCCTAATGGCCTAGTTGTTAAAGTTTTGTGCTTTCACCACTTCGGCGGCCTGGGTTCAGTTCCTGGTTGTAGAACCACCCCAGCCATCTGTCAGTAGTCCTGCTGTGGTGGCAGCTCACATAGAAGAACTAGAAGGACTTACAACTAGAACATACAACTATGTACTGGGACTTTGGGGAGAAAAAAAAAGAGGAAGATTGGCAACAGATATTATCTCAGAGCAAATATTTCCCAGCAAAAAAAAAAAAAGACAGTGGTTGATTCAACTCCAAAACCCTTACTTATTGTTTGCTTGCCTAGGCCACTCTCCTGGTATCAGCTGTCACAAATGGGTTCTCCAGAGGCAGGTGCTGAGATGGAGTTTGGGATACAAGATGTTTATTAGGGATCAACACCTACGAAAGGAAGTGGGAGGAAGGAACATTTGGCAGAGGAAGAATTTGAGCTGTGATGCACCTGCCTTGGCTTCCTGAGGCAGCTCTCTGCAGCTGAACTAGACCATGAAGTTGCTGACAGCTGAAGGCTATCTGCTGATGGCACTCCCTACACCTGGACAGCAAGGGGATCTGGATAGTACATCAACATTTCTACCACACTCTTCTCACTACAGTTTTTTTAAATACCTTGAAAAGAGGTCCAACAGAAACATACAATGCAGCAAGTCATTCACAGTAAGCACCGCAGCCATTTACAAGAGGCAACATGGTATCAGATATGGAATCAGCAGACCTGGGTTCATATCTCAGTAAGGCCTTTTGAAAAGCTACATGGCTTTGACCAAGTCACTCAACCTTCTTAAGATTCCATTTCCTCATCTACAAGATACAGGTTTAATAGCCACCGCAAAAGCAGTAATGATGTAATAAAAGTTTAAGATGAAACACAATGTTAATTCCTAGTCCTACATCCAGTCACTTATTCACTTTTCTCGAGAATTGTTTTCGTTTGTTTGTTTTTGGTATAGATTGCTTGTTTTCAAGTATATTATTACCACCTTAATTAAGATTATTCCATGAAAGCACTTTATAAACTCTAAGCTTCATAAAGATATAGAGCTATTTTTGTTTGGTCTTGTGTCAAAGCTACACAGTAGAATAGAAAGAGCACAAAATTTCCGGCTTCACACTGCGGCTGTGAAACATACTAACTGTGTGGTCGAGACATGTTGTTTAATTTACTTAGAATCAGTGTCCATATTTATAATCTAAAACAAAACTCTGATCTGCCTGGCTCACAGTGCAGTTTTGAGAAACAAATAAGTCAGTGTAAATGAGTGCTCAATAAATTTTAAAGCACCGTGCAAATAGAAAATATCATTGTTATCATAATTCTGATAGCCCCCTAAATGAATTCCTCAATATGCCATCCCATTCAACACACAGCAGCTAAATAAGTTTTCTAAAAGCAGAACTCAGATTATATCATTTCCCTGCTCAAAATTCATCAGTAGCACCGCTTTGCCTCTCAAATAAAGGTCATACGTCTTAGCCTGGCATTTAGAACCCTCCTACTTTTAAAGGTTTATCATCATTATTCATGAACACAAATGATAAATGCTCCTGGCAAACTGCACAATTTTTTAAAAATAATAATCTCATTAGAGAAGTGATATATTCTTTTCGTAATAAAGGAACCAACACAATACAAAAATATCTCAGCCACATGCAATGACCAGTGTTAATGATCTTGTGAGCATTCTACCACACTAGTCCTCTTCCTCAGAGAAAGATATGTAAGCACATATGCAAACTCGGAAGAGTTTAGTTTCTCTGAATTTCTTGCCCTATTTCTTCCAAGATAAGTTCTGTATATAAAATTAATTGGAACTTGCATTTTTTACTTTTCAGAATATCAGTGAGAGTTCCGATATGTAAAGAGCTAAGGAGTCATTAATTTGGTCTTTACAACAAGAAACAGTGAGGTAAAATAAAAATTAATGACTTTTCTTAGACCCATTAGAGAACTGAGTTTTTAGGGCAAACTGCCACTTCAAAATCTGGAAAGACTGGCACATCCAGAGAGATGCAGCAACTGTGATCTGCTTACTTGGAACAAAAGTTGCTGGAGCCATTAAGTGATAGATACATTTAAATAGTAATTTTGATGAAATGCTGGAGGTTGAGTGGTATAGCTTACGAGTGAGAAACTAACTCCTAGGGCCTCAGTCTTAGGGCTGCCCATAACAATTGCACGGGCTTTCTCTCTAGAAACTCACCAGGTTCTCAGGGTGAGATCAGAGAAACATCCCCTCAGAAACTGGAATCTACATTAAAAAGAGAGGAACATCTGGGGCTGGCCTGGTGGCGCAAGCGGTTAAGTGGGCACGCTCGGCTGTGGCTGCCCAGGGTTCGCTGGTTCGGATCCCGGGTGCTCACCGATGCACTGCTTGGCAAGCCATGCTGTGGTGGCGTCCCATATAATAGCGGAGGAAGATGGGCACAGATGTTAGGCCAGGGCCAGTCTTCCTCGCAAAAATAAGAGGAGGATTGGCAGATGTTAGCACAGGGCTGATCTCCTCACAAAAAAAAAAAAGAGAGAGAGAGAGAGGAACATCAGAGAAGGAATAAAAGAAGGTAAATGAATATTTTATTTTTCCTATTTGTAACCGATCTAAAAGATAACTATTTAAAGCAATAAATGTTAAAATATATTACATGATTATAGCAGATGTATAAGTAAAATGAATGACAATAATATCACAAAGATGGGAGGGAGGATTTGGAATACTCTAAGTTGTCTTCAATATATGTGAAGTAGAATAGTGTTTTTAAAGGGGGATTAGATTAGTTAAAAATGTGTAATGTAAACTCTGGTACAACTACTAAAAAATTTAAAAAGAATTACAAATAATATGCTAAGGAAGGAGATAAAATGGAATCAAATAAAATGCTCAATTAAAACTAGAAGAGGCAGGAAAAGGAGAGGAGAGAAACAAAGCTAATTCAATGAATAAGAAAGTTACAAAGATAGTACATATTACTCCAACCATGTAAATAATCACTTTAAATGTTAATGGTATCAACACATCAATTAAAGGACAAAGATCATTAGAGTAGAAAAAAATAACATCCAATTCTATATGGTCTACAAGAAACCCACTTTGAATATAAAAACTCAGGTTAAAAGGAAAAAAAAGAAAAAAGATATACCATGCTAACACTAACCAAGAGAAAGCTGGAGTATCTATATTAATTTCAGACAAAGAAGACTTCAGAACAAGGAACACTATCATGGATAGAGAGATCACTCTCCAAGAAGACATAATCTCAAACATATGTGCGCTAACAACAGAGCATTGAAATACACAAGGCAAAAATAGATTAGGAGAGGAGAAATAGACTAATCCAGTTGGAAACTTCAACAGACATCCCTTTCCAGTAACTAATAGATTAAGCAGGCAGAAAATCAATTAAGATATAAATGACATGAACAGTACTATCACTATCAACTTGATCTAATTGACATTTATAAAATACTTCATTTAACAACAGCAAAATATAAATTCTTCTCAAGTTGTCATGGAACATTCAACCAAGATAGACTACATTCTGGGCCATACTTTAACACACCTTAACAAAATTTTAAAAATAGAAATCATACAAATTATGTTTTTAGACCACGATGGACTTAATCCATAACAATCAATGACAGAGATAACTAGGGAATCTCCAAATATTTGAAAATTAAACAGCAAACTGCTAAATAACCGATGGGTCTCAAATTGTCCTGGCAGCACCCACCTTCCCCAATCCAGATTTGAGGATCTAAACCCAACTATGGGTGGCTGAGGGCAACAGAGGCCATTGCCCTCCCTTTTGAATGGCACTATCTCATCTCTCTGGATTGACTGATCCATATTCAACTATTGTTCATATGAAACCTTCTCTACTTTTACCTTCAAAGTGCTGGTTTGAATACTTGCTACCACCACCAAGATCTGTACTTGTGGGATATGAAACCTTCTCTACTTTTACCTTCAAAGTGCTGGTTTGAATACTTGCTACCACCACCAAGATCTGTACTTGTGGGACTCCACCCTGGCCTATGCCCTAGGTTTCAAGGCTCACTCCAGTGGCACTCCTGCTTATAGGGCATAATATCCAGGGGGTGGGAATTAGGAAAGGCCCTTCCCACACTCATCCTCTTGCTTGTCACCGACTACCAGAAACAGCTGAGTATGGAACCAATGCTCCAGTGCCATCTGTTTGCAGGACTAGTTGATTCAGCAGATGAGTTGCTAAACATTCCTTAGTAGCTTCTGAGTTCCATGGCCACCATCCTGCTGGTGTCATTATTTTCTTTACCAAAAAAATTCATCATATTATGGTCTTCTCTGGATTTTTCATCTCTCTCTCCATAATATTTTGAGAAAATTCCACCAAATAAATTATGAGAAAATTTCATCTTTGCATAATTTACTCAACCATTTCTTTCTTGATGATGATTCATTTTGTTTCCAGTTTTTTGTCCCCAAGAACAATGATTCTAGAGAAATCCTTGGAAACATGATCTTATAGATCACATTTTTATTTTTATAGGATAGATTCCTGGAAACGGGGTTGCTTGGTAGAAGAATATGAATTTTTAAAATAGGTGGTACCAGATTTTTTTCCAGGAAAGTAATAAAACGAGAAAAGTCTTTCACCAATGATAAGTGATACAATTGCTCCACACGTCTTGGCTAGCAGTTGGTTTTAGAGTATATTTTAATTCTGGAAGCTTGATAGAATGAAATAGTATTTCATTTCTGCTTCGCTATTCATTTCTCTGACTAGTGAGCTTAAGCATCTTTTCCAGTTGTTGGTAGCCATATAGAATTCCTCATTTGTTAGTCACCTATTTCTATCTTTTGCTCATTTTTTTCTATTTAAAAAAATATATGGTTTCTTTAAAATGGAGTCTATTTCAGGATTCTCTTTTTGTCTGGTCTGTTTTTTCTTTCCATGCCAATGTCATATTCATTTATTACTGTAGCTTTATAACTTGTTCTGATATTTGTTCTTCATTTTCATAATTTTCTTAAGTTCTCTTATATTTAATGTTACGTGTAAACTTCAAAGTAAGGTATCTAATTTTTTCAAAAATCATATTAGGTTTCAAACTGTAGTTGAATTAAATTTCTAACAACTCTGGGAGAATTCTCATTTTCATGAAGTTAAATTTTTCCATTCAGGAATATCATATGATTTCCATGTGATTACTTGCTTCAGTGATTTTTTTTGTAGTTTTCCTTATATTATTCCTGATATCCTTTGTTAAATTGATTCCTAAGTACTTTATAGGTTTCTGTTTATATTATGAATGGGGCTTCTCCTAATTCCTCTTTGAGTTATTTATTGCTAGAATAAAAGTTATTATTTTCTGTTTATTTTGTATAGAATAACTTTCCTCAATTTTCTTTTCAAGTTAAATAATATTTTTCTAAGAATATCTTAGGTTTTCTGGCTATACAATCACCTAAAAAAATGAATAATTTTCTTTTTCAAAATTTGTAACCATTATTTGATTTTCTTTCTTATATGTTTTACATCCTTCAATACAGTATTGTTTAATCGTGGCACTAACAGGTATATCTTTCTGGTTTCTAATTGTAATTAAAACATATTTAGTAGTATTTCACAATTTACATTTATATTTGCCTTTGGATTTTATAATTAATCTTTATCATATTTAAGTAATTTTCTTATACTCCTGTTTACTCAGAGTTCTAATTAGGCATGGCCCCTGAATTTCTTTTTCAAATACATTTTCAGCATTTTAGTGATAAAAAATGTGTAAATTTCCTCCAATTTGCTGATGAAATGAATTATACTAATAGATCAATCAATGTGGAATAACGCTTGTATTTCTAAAATAAATTGTATTTGGGCCTGGTATAATCCTTTGAAACAATAACGGTTCTATCTGGTAATTTTTTTTTAGAAATTTTGCTTTCAAATAATAAATGAAGTGTTGCTATCTTTATAGGTTTTAATATTAAAGTTATGATGGCTTCTTAAAATGAATTAGGAGGTTGTAAATTTCCCATGAACTAGAATAATTTAGATAGCATTGAAATCATCTTTTATTTATGTTAGATAGCTTCCATTTTTAATGATTGTTCCTTAATCACCATTTTCAATCTTTTTTTTTTGACAATTGGCCTATTAAGTTTTCCACTTCTGTTGGATTGATTTTGTTAATTTATATTTTATTAGGACACAATCCATTTCCAATAGGTTTTGAAATTTTTTCCATTTTAGTATAATATTCTCTTATGCTTCTTTGCATAACTTCTATCTGTATTGCTATTTGTATTATGAGAATATATTGAAACATTATAATTAATAAATATCAATGTAAACTTTTCTCATCCGGTTGCAAACTGGAAAAGACAAGAAAATTTGTTCAAGTGTTACTATTTCATGTCTTCTGAAGAGAAATTTTTAGAGAACTCAAAGAATAATATTTGGCCTTCATTGCTAATTTTTTTCTGGGAAAAATGTAATTATATTTGTAATCCTTGCATTAGAAAATTTACAACCACAGTAAGCCATTAAACCAGTGATGATTTAACAGCATTTTTAAACATTTATAAAACATGTATTTGCAACTATATGAAGTGAAAAGTAAATGTGTTTTCAGACTAAGGTGTAAGCAAATTTCCTTTCTATATTTAGCAGGAAAATATCTTTCTATGGCTTGAGTAAGAAGAATGCATCATTGCATTTGAAAGTGGCCTAATAAATAGCCCTCTCATTTTCTACCTGAATTCTGAACTAATTGAAATGTGAGACATAAGAGCCACCAAATGTGGTTTAAAATATCATCTTTATTACTGATAAAGCTGATACTGAGAAATCTGATCAATATTTGCTGGCAGGCAGGCTTTCTAATAACAAACCCCAAAATTAGACAAACTTGAGTACTAAGGCATGGAAGCATTGGAACAAGGAAAGTCTCACTCGACATTCTCCTGCCCCAGGGAACAAAGAGCCTGCCAGAGGAGTATGAGAGCAGACATACTTCCTGGTGTCAGCTGAATCCAAGAGCTACACAGAGGATCAGTTGGGCAATGCATGCCTAGTTACTTCTTCAAAACTCACCAATACTAAGCCTTCCTCTTCTAACAAGGAGTGGGAGAGGTTGGGAAAAGATGCTAGGAATGTTAGGCTAGTGGGGTTTCCTTCACAGGTCAAGAAGCATCTAGAAAAGGAAAGAAATATTCCCACTTTACACCTGAGAATTACCACCTACCTTTCATTTATTCATTCATCTACTCATGCATCCATTAAACATTTATTATACGCTACTAATATCTAGACCACTGAAAAGATCTATCTTCAAACATTACTATAGAAAGCACTTATAGCTTACTCCCAAACACAGTATTAACACCATTTTCAAAAGGCTAAAATCTGAAGACAATTTACTGTATAACTTCTAGACACCAACACCTTTCCCTCTAGAATGATTACTAGAATGGGAAGAAAAACCCAGTGGTTGTATATTGCTGTTTCTTTGGTATTGAAGTAGATATTGATGCTTCTGGCATGCCCTGGAAAGAATTGTATGAGTCTGGGGCTGGCAAGCAGACCTTACTTACATCACCATTTTGGGGGCAGATATCACAAGTAGTAGATGCCTATACAACGCTGGTATCTAGACTTTTCTGTAGTATTTTTCCTGGCATTTCTAACACCACTAAAACAGAGCAGAGCCATCTTCAGAAATACATAAATAACAACCTTTTATCTTCAGTATAAATTACTTAGCCTGACTTGTAAAAGCACTTTGTAATCTAGATCCTTCCTATTTCTCTAGAGTTTTCTCCCACCACTTCCCTCCTGGTCTCACTAGTACAGATCTACTAAACTATTTTCAGTTTCTTAAACATACCAGCCTCTCTCTCACCAGTAGAGCTGTATACACATTGATGTCTTTGTCTGGAACACTCTTTCACCCACTAGAACAGAATCATGGAAGGTTTTCACTGTTCAGAGATTAACTCCTTAGTGGCAGGATCATGACAAGGTGTGGAAGGGAGGTCTCTGGGGAGAAGCCTGAGTGGCCAAGGCGTCAGAGGAAACACTCGGGAGTACAGGCAGAGGCTAATTACCAAACTGTACAGAAGTATTTCACTGTTTTACTAAGTGGTTCAGCCATCCTGTTGTCAACTAGTTAAATGTCTCCCTTTATAAACCCCATGAGAAGGTTAGGTCTCCCTTCCATGTTCTCCCATGGTATTTATCACCATGGTATCACTTGTCACATTATATTATAATTTCCAATTCACTTGTCTGTCTCTCTAAGTTAAAATCTCTTTAAAATCAAGGACCTTGTCTTGTCATTGTGTTGTCAGCACCCAACAATGGGACCAAAACCCCATAGGCAAACTTCATAAATTTTAAGAAAGTATTAAGAGTAGAAAGACATAAAGATCATCAAATCCAACCTCCTTCCTTTATAAACAAAGACACAAAAATTCAGAGGAGTTAGTATTTTGCCCAGCAGCACATAGCTAGGGAAAGTACTCAAGTGCCCTAGTTCAAGGTTGGTGCTCTTATCTTTTTACTTTCCTGACTCTTTTATAATCAAAATTGAACTCTATTGACAAAACATTTCCCATTAATCTCCATGTAATTTTTTTTATTTTGGAATTGAAAATTCTTTAGGACATCCCATAGCTACTGCAAATACATTTTGTGTATTTCAGGAAGGTCTTTTTAAGATGTTGTTTGATACTCATATAAAATAAACATGTCCATATACATGTTAATATATTTATCAGGATTAGACTCTGAAATTCTATGACTCTAAGTTTGAAGATGGAAATTCATGCCGTTATTTCCTCTGAGCATGTTCCATGATCACAACACATGCCTCGCACTCCAGAAATAGTGCTCATCCCTAATAAACTGCCTAGCCTCAGGTGAACACCTGTGTCCTTGAAACTAAAATTCTCATGAGATTCAATTTAAAAAGAGAACATACAAACTTTTTTGTAGCTCCCTGCTGCACACTCCCATATTCTTGGAAGAAAATGTAAGTAAATCTTTCTTTAAAATACTTATCAAATGTAAGTGGGCAATAAATTAGGTACTTAGGCCCCCAAACCACCTAAACAGTTTATTTGTATTAGCAAAGTGTAAAGTGAGACGCATGGTACACGGTCAGGGGCTGTAGTAGACAATAAAGCAGCATATGTTTTGAATCAGTTCTTTCTAGCTTCAATAAAGCAGAAACAAGACTTTTACCGGTTCAACCTTACAGGCTACAGTTGTTTTAGAGCAGTATTTCCCAGAATGTGTCCACTGCAATACCAGTAAATACCAGTAAAAAGAGAATTCTCAGACAGAGCATAGAGGATTTTTAGGTCAGTGAAACTATTCTATATGATACTATAATGGTGGATACAGGTCATTATACATTTTCCAAAATCCATAGAATGTACAACACCAAGGGTGAACCCTAACGTAAACTACTGGCTTAGAGTGATGATGATGTGTCAATGTAGATTCATTGGTTATAATAAATGTACCACTCCAGTGGGGGATATTGATAGAAGGGAGACTGTGCATGTGTGGGGGTGGGGGAACACTCTATATTTTCCACTCAATTTTGCTGTGAATCTAAAACTGGTCTAAAATATAAAGTCTATTGAAAAAAAGAGAATTCTCTCTCTCTTTCATACACACACACACACACACACAGACACACACAGAAAAGAACATCGTCAAATACACTCGGAAATTGCTGTATACTATATCTGCCTCTTAAATATAGAGTTCTGAGTATGGCTCTTTCTAAACTCACTGAGAAGGAGTTGGGCCCTTCCTTTTCAAACCCAGTTCTCATTGACTAGCTCAGAACCAACACTGAATGAATCAACTAACTCTTAAACGCTTTGTCCTTCCACCTTTCAAATCCCCAAGGGAAGAGGGAGAGGGAGTGAGGAAAGAGCATGATTCGAGTTCTCAGGCTCCTTTGGGTTCAGAACTGGTTTGTCTCAGTCACGTCCCCCAGAGAATGAGTAAGCAACAAGGAAAGATTAAGTGGGAGCCCTCGCAACACCGTGAGCCTTCTCTCTATTCTTCCAGGCTGTCATATGACTTTAAGAGTAGAAGTCTTAGCCTGTTTATAAAATCTAGAGAATTAAGGCAGCTAGAGTATTTTATTTTCTCCTAGACTCCTATCTCTTTGGCCCTGGTTTGATCACCGTAACTGTCATTTGAAATTTTTTAAAAAAGTGTACTTATAATAACCACTCCCCAAATTGTTTAAAATGTTCTCAGAAAATGATTTTTGCACAAAAGAGTAAAAAAAACAAGGCTGCAGAGAACAGGCTTAACTATTCTCATAAAACAACTTTGATTTTGTTCCTTATATATGTTGTTCAAATTGGGGGGTAGGGGTGGAAGACATTGATCTTCCATTAGGAAAAAAGGAGATTGCAGCTGCCCCAGGCTCCTGTAGCTTCCACAATATGCATTGGCTTACCTAAAAGCTCAAAGTCCTACAGTCAAAATAATTTCCCAAATTTCCTAAATTTTTATGACCTCTGAATACTTTTTGAGCAATATTTCTTTGTGTCTTATGAAACACCACTGGTCCTAGGAAGAGATTGGGAAACACTGTTCTAAAGGTTACCCATGGTCTAATTTACTGTAAATAAGCTGATTCATGACATCAATTGATTTACAGCTATATGATCTATTTTCATATTTTTAGAATTTCCCCCAAATATAGAATTTTAGTTAGGAAAACTTTAAAGATTTTCTAGTTCAACTACATTTTACCTGTAGGACCAGATGTTTTCACAATGCACTCAAGGCGATGCAGAAAAGAAATGACTCAGTCAGAACTAGATCCCAGTCACTAACGCTCTCTCTTGGAAACCTTCTCCTCAATTTGGCATGCAAATCTCTTATGGGCTGAACTGTGGTCCTCCAAAATTCATATGTTGAAGCCCTAACCCCTAGCACCTCAGAATGTGACTATATTTAAAGAAAGAGCCTTTAAAGAAGTATTTAAATTAAAATGAGACTATTAGAGTGAGCTCTAATACAATCTAACTGGTGTCCTTATAAGAAAAGGAAATTTAGACAAACAAGAAGAGACACCAGGAATGCACGCACACAGAGAAAAGACCATGTGAAGATATGGCCGTCTGCAAGCCAAAGAGAGAGGCCTCAGAAGAAATCAAATCTGCCAACACCTTGTTCTTGGACTTCTAAATTTCAGAACTGTGAGAAAATAAATTTCTGATGTTTAAGTCATTCAGTCTGTGGGATTTTGTTATGGCAGCCCTACCAAACTAATACAAAGTCCTTCCACTATCTGATACCCTTACTTTTTCAACCATATTTTCCTCTGCAACCCCAGCATAAAATGTATATTTCAACTATAGTACATTCCTTGAGCATTCCTGCCTCTGTCTTTCCTCACAGGAAGGGGAAGGACCTTCTTTGTTTAAAATGTCATTTATTTTTTCCCCTGTATGCCATCTAATTCTACACAGCGAAGCCTCACTTCTGTAACACCATTCCTGACTAGCCCAACTCATACAGGGTTTGTTCTTTTTGCTAAACTCCTCAAAAACGACAACATGAGTCATATCATTCTCTCCATACAATTATTTATTACTAATCATCTTTGTATGATTGTGTGTCTTGTCTCCCAAACCAGTTCCTCAAACACCATTTCTTTGGTACCTCCACTGTGACTAGTCTTTGAACATAATCTGTTTATTTTTCTCAGCTTCTAAAAAGTTAGCCAGAAGATATTTTCCTAAGATATATATGTGGACATTGGCTTAATCCTAAGGAAATTCAACAAAACTAGTGATCATAAGAATTTGTAATGGTGACACCACAAAAGCAATATCATGAAAACAGGCCCACTTGGTCTGCTTTCCTGATATGATAACAAATTACTGACATTGCTATGTGTATGCATGAAATCACTGAACATTATATCCAATGAGAAATTGTTAGAACAAGCTGCCAATTTGAAATAGATATTCCCTGGCCACTTCTGCTTATATTTCTTCCTTCTTGACTTCCAATTCCTTCAGCAACCTCAATCCACAGTGAAAGTCTTTTTGCTATCTTATGCGTCTTCTTTGTAATGATGTTTGGTGTTAAAATATCAGTCTAAATTGCAGAGTGTGTCTGAAGGTTTAAAATAGGCCCAAGTTGCTTGCTTAGCAGTACTTGTGTGAAGATCATTCAACTTGCAGAGTTGTTCTAAGATTTGGACTCTCGATAATCATCAACTTTGGGGGTGAAAGGAGAGGTCAAAGAATGACTTCAGAGACAATGAGCTTTAACTGCTTTTACTGAGCTACTCCTATTCAATTATGATGAATCAGGAGTTGTTTGGGTCAATATCTTTTCAAATCAAATACATTCAGGCTTAAGGATAGAGTTTCTAACCAAATGTCTTTAAAAATTACATCTGAATAAGCCCAGAAGCTGTCAATACTGAACTATACATTTACTGTTTTTCTTCTCTCTTAAAAGCAAAATTTTATGTTTATTTTTTAAAGATAAGAAGACAATAACTTAAACTTTCTGATATCTTCAGACAAAATAACACTGTCAGGAAAGGAATTGTATAGTTTTTCAAGAGGTCTCTGTGGAAAGCATTAAAAAGAGAGGCAATCTTATTAGCATTCGAAACAAGCAAGCATCTCTTTCTCATCACCTGGTTCCCTGATTCCCTTGGATATTTTAACAAAATACCAGTGATCCTTAGTTATTTTAGTTTCATCGTATGTAACTCTCGAAAGCCAATTGTACTGTGACAACACTCCCCTCCAAACCACCTGAGAACTTTCCATTTGAGAAGATCTGTTGCTAGAACAAAATGCCCCTTTGGTAAGTGTAGGGTTCACTCTCTAATTTGCTCCTAAGGAATATTAGATAAGCTCTGATTCACTCAATATCAACTCCTCCCCTGAAATTCTAATTGACTATAGTGTAAGCCACCAAAATCATTTGGTATGAAAACCCTCAGGCTGAAAGAGTCCAAGTAATTGAATTATAAATGGACTATTGTTCTATGCTAATGTTCTAGTCAGAAAATAAAAGCTAGGAAAAGACAAGCCCTGAAGATTATATGTAGTGATCTGATGGGAGGGTAGAAGTCTTGATACTTTTTGTCACATTGGCCTGTCTTTTATTTTAGAACATTAATTTCCTTGGAGAGTGGCCATTATAATAAAGACCATATACCTTCAAGGTTTCAAGATGGTGACGCTCCAAATAGATGCTAGGGGACAAATAAAATAAAGGAATTTAAAGGTGACTTGCCATGCAGGACTCTTAATTGGATATTCTCCATGACTATGCTGAATGTCAGCAATAACTATATAAGGAAGGAAAAGTAGGCCATATGCAGCTAAAAGCTGACCTTTTAAAAATTCACTTTAGGTTCCCAAAGTCGTTCAACTAGGAAATGATGCTTTAGAATGTAAATTCCTAGAACATGTCCAGGACTCAAATGGAGGGACAATCCCACAATATCTAAAGCAAGAGAACTTCCCATCCACATTTCTTTTTTTTCCCTCTCTACCCTAAAATTACTCATAATTGTGCACCTGTTGTTTTTGTAAACAGTACAAAGTTGAATATATGATACTAATGCAGTAACAAAACACAGGCACTAACGTCAAAGGGCTACGGTATAGTTAGAGAGACAAACGAAGTACCTTAGAAATAGCTATATGTTGAATGAACTCTTACACATTTTTCTTTGATTTTAGTATGTAAAAATACAATTCTACCCACTTTTCTGGCAGGCATCCTCTATAATCCTCTCTCTTCTAAACATCATTTAAACTTACATATTAGTGAAAAGTACCTCCAACCTCCTAAGAACATTCTATAACAGAGAAAATTAATCAATGTGCCCTCTCGAAAGATTTTTATAACTTCAAAATTATATTTACGATTCAAGTTGCTTACTTAGGAAGCTTGGCACTTTGTTTCATTTTGTATCTTTTATTGTTTATAAGCAACTACAGATAGCTAAACAAGTTATAACTAACAGCCTTATGCTTCATGTATATTTTTAAGTTAGTTCTTACCATAGTCCCTGTAGGAAGTATTACCATTAGCCCCCAAAACAAGACTTAATGAGGTCAAGCAACAGCTGCTAAGTATTGTATTCAGAACTGACGCTTAAGACATTGTGACTTTAAAGTTACAGAGCTATAGAGTATATGGGAGATAGTGAAGAGGATAGAGGAGTGTGGAGAGGTTGTTGCTAAAAGCAGCGACACTGAGCTGGGACAGATGCCATCAAGAATTACAACAAAACAGTAATCTAGGATAATTTAGGGACAAAGAAAACAATGACTCTGGATCACAAAGAAAGTTTTTATTCTACGCAGTATACTATCTTTAATAAATGCACAATACATTTTGATATATTTCTATGAGAAATAAAATACAGCCCAATCTGTAAATGGTAAATCTCAGTTATTTGGGAAGAGAGCTGGTCCTAGGCAAAATGATAAAATGGGCAAACTTGTCCATAAGTAAGTGCCCCTATTTCTTCTCCATAGTCCATAGTTCATTCTATCACTATCACAATCAGTTTCTACTAAAAGATGCTGTTAGCCGCTTAAAACTTAATAAGAACCACAGACATTATCGATTTCTTTTCCCTAGAATATTCACATTTTCAATCTCAGTGTCTGTAATGAAATAGAAAAATCTTTCTTATTAAAAAAATTTCAGCCACCAAAGAATATTAAATTGGGGTGTGCAAATTTAGGGAACAGTGAGAGTCGTTATCAGAGTTCCTGAAATCACAGTACATAGCCATCTATTCTACTTAGGAATAAATTCAGTCCAGATAAAAATTTTACTTCTGAAAAATACCTCATTTCTTAGAGCTGTCTTCTCAGTGAGTTATGTCTGTATTTATTTATAATATTCCCAATGTATCACTTAGATAGATAAATAAGGTATGTGAAATTAGACCATGACAGAGCAATCAAAATCTTTTGCTCAATGAACCACTTATTGTTCTGTTAAAATATACATCTATAATGATTGAACATTGAGAAAAAGATTTTTTTTCTGACGGTCAAGGGCACCATTTGATTCAGTCCACATTATTAGGTTCTTTCGTGGAGTCCTAATTAGTCATTTTATTTACTTTCTTTTTCTCTTCCCCAGAGGTGCCAATCCAAACAGCACTCACTATTTAGGAAATTTTCCCTAAAGAGCCCTCGGGTTTCTTACATATCTGGTAATGGTCATGTTCACAAGGCTGAAACTCTAACATCATTGATTTTATGGCATTATTTCTTAATGAACCCTTTTAGAATGTAAGTGACTAAAAAGTACATAAGGTACCTCCATTTGAGCTTTGAAATAGGAAAGATCAAAGAGAAGGCCTTCCATCTCCTTCTTGGCTCCAGTGAACTGTAGCTCAGTAAATGACAACAGTATAATTCCTAAAACAGAAGGCCCTTGTGATTCAAAAGAAAAGTACCATTAACGATCACACCAATTTATTTGGATGAAACATCCTAACAGGCAGAAAATGTTCTGAACACTTCTTGAAAAATATATCTTAGTTGTACATAACGGAAACGTTTTTTCTGTTGCTGTAGCTCATAGGTTAATGAAAATTCTTCCTTATGGGATCCTGTTAGAGCTATCAGAAAGCTAAAAATTTGGAGTTTAGAAATAAGCAATGAAATCTTTAATCTTCTGTGAGGTTGTTAAAATCAGCTAAAGGCTAGTTGTGGACAAAGCCGTTACAACTTCATAGATTCATGGTGACATACATGAAATTTGTTGATTATCTCAGCTCAGTACCCACACTAGCTAATGACATAATTGTTATTATCATGTGTGCAACAGAATTCCCATAGAGAACTAAAATTTTTTTAAAAGGCACCAAAAATGCCATTGCTTAATCAATATTTTAAACATTTTTTAGCAATATTAAACCATCATGTATTATGAAACTAGTATGTTCCTGACGCTGTGGCACAGAGTGCAGGAGATTCATAGATAAAAAGACACTTGTTCCTGACCTCCAGAGACTCAGATCTAGTAAAGAAGTTAGAATAAAATTGAGAATCATAATTGTATGTAAGAGCTTTAACAGACTTATGCATAGTGCTCTAAATACGAGAAAGAGGCAGCTACTACTTGTGGAGTAAGGAAAGGCTTCACAGTAGAGGTGACATATGAACTGGTTATGGAAGGATGAGTTAAAGTACGTTAGAAAAGGTAGAGAAAGGTATTCTGATAGAAAGAACAGTACATGAAAATATATAGAGCCGTGAAGGAGCATAGTGTGTTCAGGGAAAACTAGTATCTAGCAGATTGCCTAGCACATACTAGGTGTTAATAAATATCTCTGTCATGAAACTTGGAATGTAAACAGTATATATGAATAACAGGAAACCAGTTTGGAGAAATAGGTAAATATAGGCAAGTTCTAGTGGTCAATTTCCAAGCATCGTTGTTCTTTCACTATATAGCACTGTAAGAATTATTTTACTGAAATGAACCAAAGTTTGGATATATAGACACTTTGTCCCAGCTATCTATTTCTGCATAAAAAATATTTCAAACTTAATGGCTTAAAACACTGGAAGCATTTATCTTGCTCACAAATGCGCAATTTGGGCAGGGCTTGGAAAGAGGTAGCTGGTCTCCGCTCTACTTGGCATCAGCTGAAGCGGCTTAAAGACTGAAGTGTGTCAGCAGCCGGTGGTTGCTCATTCACACATCTCACAGTTGACTGGCTATCAGCTGAGACCTTCAGCAGGGCTGTCTACTGAAACATGTACACATGACCCTCCCCTTAACCCGGGCTTCCTCATAACACGGTGGTTGGGTTCCAGTGGTGATATCCTGAGAGAGGCAGGCAGAAGCTGCATAATTTTAAGATCTAGTCTTGGAAGTTACATAATGTCGTATCTGCTCCACTCTTTTGGTGGAAGCACACACTACCCCTTCAAGTTGAAAGGGAGAGAAAATAGACTCCTCGTCTTGGTTGGTGATATGGCAAGGACTGTAAGAGCATGCGAGACCGGAAATATTGCTGTGAACACTTTTGGAAAATGCAGTCTACCACAAATGGTTTTTTCCCCATCCACATAATAAATAATAAAAATGACATACACAAAATAGGAATCTAACATTTTTTTAAGTAGACTCAACGGTACAGACCACAAAACTCATCTTGTTTGGTTAGCTCAGGACTTAACAATTATCTTGCTGTATTATAATTGGCAATTTACTCATCTGATATTTTAAGCTTCATTAGAGCAGGAAATGAGTCTGTTTTGTTTAATCGTTGTATCTCTAACACCTGGTGGGATCCTGGCATTTTTAGTAGATATTTAATTAATATTTGCTAAATAAATGAATGCACAAGTATATATGAACTTAATAATACAAAGCACCACCTTCTAAATAACTGACTTCCGTAATAAAGTCTTTTCACATGAATATATTTTAAAGCCTGATACCAATTTTGATAACAATGTAATTTTTAGTGTGTGACCCACTCAAAGATAATGATAATTGAAAGTTTTAGAGGATTATAATCTTGCCAAGGTTGGGGGGTGTTGTCAATAGCAAATAGTTAATATTTTTCTTATTTCTTAATAAAAGGAATAAGCCATCTGAAATCAGAGCAAGCTTTCAAAAATAAGATAGATTACAAAAGTTTGAGGTGCTCTTTAAAAGATATTACCCACCTTCTTCTAGTGACTAAAATACACCCTGGAGTTAATTCAGTCACTGTGAATAGGATATACAAATCCCTTTGAAACATTACATGTTATTTGTAATTTACTTTAAATATATTTAAGATAGAAAACTCAAAAAACAATTATTATGTGTACTGTTGTTTTATAGTTGCTGCACAAATGCTCAGTTTATGTTAAATAGTCTGCCGTCCCTTCCTCTCCCCTCAGCTCAGTGGAAACATATGGAAATTGACAAGAACCTGATCTCTAACACAAGAAGAAAATTTCTGTTTTGTTGTTTGTAAGACGCATCACACTTTAATCTTCTCACGTGTTAAAGTGTAAAATGTATGAATTGGGAAATTTATATGTCTGGACTACATTTATTAGTTATAAGACTGTTGAATGATTTACTTTAAAATGCTGCCTGAAGTTTGGTTTGCTAATCAATAAATGTTTAATCTAGTTTCGTAAACTATTACCAAGGAGGTTTGTCAGTTTTAATTCCCTTCAATATTTATAGCTAACAGGGATGAAATTACATTGTAAGTAAATATGGCAGAGCATATGAAAAGGTTTAGATTGCTTTCTATTTTGAAGATGCAATGAGAAGTTTGACTGTTATCAGTGAATTTCCTGCAGCCCCTTGGTTCCCTCAAAGCCTCGTGTCTCTTGAGTCACATAAATGTTGACTGTGTATGCAGATGAGTTAGTCCTAAAATTTCACTGATAAAATATGATTTTTAATCTATTGATTTGTTAAATTTCTAGTAAATTTTTGTGAATACAGCGCTTAGCACAAGCATAGTTCGGAGAATGAGAGCAAGGAGAACCTGCTCTGGCTTTGTCATTTAGGAAGTTTTGCACCGGACAAGCAATTTGACTTCTCTGGGCCTTAGTTTCATTATTTTTGTAAGTTGAAGTCAACAAGATCATCTCTGCATTCTCCTTTAGCTTTTGAAGTTTTATGCCTTATTGCACAAAAGAGAAACTCAATAAATGTATATTTAATGATTGAAGACTAAACGAATAAGTGAATATACTTAGTCCAACATTGTTTCATATTTCCCCAAACAAATTGTTTTACCAAATATAACTTTACATTTTTTAAGCTGATACGCAGATACGTACATGTTGTATAAATATAAATTCACGGCTTCCAGGCAAACATTTTTGAAAGAATTTCTTCAATAATTTCAAGAGAGAGTTCTCCAGTGGCGTAGATAGTACCTAATATTTATAAACATAAATACTCAGAAAAAATTGGGGACTTACTTTTTAAGCCAGAAGAAAAATTAAACCAAATATGCATTCTAATGCAAGAAAGAAGATTGCAGCTTGACCATACTGTTGCCTGTATAGTGAGAACTAATAAAACTGCATTTTTTATCTTTATTGTGGTATAATTTACATTCCATAAAATTCATCCATTAAAAGTATACAATTCTAAGTAAGTCTATCGAGTTGTGTAACCATCATAACCATCCAGTTTTAGAACCTTTCCGTTACCCCCCAAAAAATTCCCTCAATCCTATTTTCAGTGAATTCTCTCATTCACCTCCAACCCCAGTTAACCACTTGTCTGATTTCTACATCTACAGATTTGACTTTTCTAGATGTTTCATATAAATGGAATCAATATGTAGTCTTTAGCACCTGGCTTCTTTTACTTAGTATAATATTTCTGAGATTCATCTTTGTTGTAGCATGTATCAGTACTTATTCCTTTTTATTGTTAAATAATATTCCATTGTAGGGATATACCATCTTTTTAATCCATTCATCAGTTGGATATTGGATTGTTTCAAGTTTTTGTCTATTTTGAAAAATGTGGCTATAACATTGCTGTACAAGGCTTTGTGTGAATATATTTCTTCACTTCTCTTGGGTAGATTCTTAGGAGTAGAATTTCTGGACTGTATGATAAGTTTATGTTTAACTTTTCAATGTTATGCCAAATTGCTTTCCAACGTGGCTGTAGCATTTTACATTCTCACCAGCAATGTAGTGGAGTTCCAGTTTCTCCACATCCTTGTCAACACTTGTTATTGTCTGTCTTTTTGATTATAGCCATTCTAGTGAGTGTGAAATAGTACCTCACTGTTGTTTTAATTTACAGTTCACTAACGACTAGTGATGTTGAACATCCTTCCATGTGCCTGTGGCCATTTGTGTATGAATAAAATAATAAAACAAGGTAATTGAAAAGAGAGGAGTGAGGTAAGAGCAGTGTTACTATTTTAAAAAGTAATCAGGGATGATCTCTCAAATAAGAAGAAAGTATTTGGGAAGAAACCTGAAAGAAGTGGGGAAAAGCACTTCTTTTTTAGCGAGAACAACAAGTGCACATCCCTGGAGGGAGAGCAGCTTTCATACATTCTAGGTAAACAAAGAAGACACTGTGGATGGAGCAAAGTGGAGGAGGGGGAAGTGATAGAAGATGAAATCAGAGAGGAAACAGGGATGGGTTGGTAGGAGTGCAGATTTTGTAGGGTTTTAAAAGTTATTGATTTGGCTTCAGTAGACTGATTTACACTAATTCAACCCAAAGAAACTTGTGTAAAAAAACAAATTCTAAATGATAATTTGTTAATTTACACTAAGAGTTAACTAACAAGATTATTCATATCTGCAGATTAATGGATTGGGGTCTTCCCAGTTCCTGTAGAGAGTGAATAGGAACTTAACTCAGCTTGAACTTGAACTCGGCTACCTAATCATTCCTGGATATTCAATTTTGTGTGGGCAAGTTGCTGGCAATATCCAGGATATACAATTTTCCAAGTGCAGTCCCAGCACCTAAGACAGCAATATGGTTCCTCTGGCTTGGCTGGTGGATAAAGAAAATGCTGGGGCCTCATCTGAAGAAGGACCCAACTGCGGTCCAGTCTCACAAGGTGATTTTTTTGGCCAATATGATTGGTGAAAAGGGATATTTCATTATTATTTTTATTTGTGTTTTTCTATTAGTGAGTCTGAGGTTCTTTTCATATGGTTATTGGTCATCTGAATTTACTCTTCTGTGATTTGTGTATTTAAACCAACTCGTTGTCTATTTTTATAGTTCTCTTTAAGCTATCAAATGTAAGAGCTGATTATATAAAATAAATATCAATGTTTTATCTTTTATGTACACAGAGAGTTTCTTCCAATTAACCACGTACTTGACGTCACTCATAGTATCTTTATTGAAATTCTTTTCAATTTTTCTCTCATCAAACTTAAATATACTTTTCCTCCTTGGGTTCTGGATATACTGTCTTATTTTAAGATCCTTCAAACTCGTAGATTATACAAATATTCTACTAACGTTTTTCCTAAGATTATTATCTCTTTCCTATATTTCACTTACTAATTTTATTTATGTTTATTTGTTTATTTATTTGCCTCTGTGTGTATGTGTGTGCGTGTGTGTGTTTATTTATGGGGATGGGAGGAGATCCAACTCTCTTTTATTCCAGGAGGATAGACAATTTTAACAGCACTATTGCTAAAATACACCATCGTTTCACAGTGAACAGAAATAGTACCTTTACCTTACACACACATGCGCGCACACACACACACCCTATAGCCTATTACTAAAATTTATTTTCTGTTTTACTAATTTATTCACACATTCCTAAGCCAATATTATATTCTTGAATATTTTTCTTTCAAAATAATTGTAGATCACTTTAATCCAGTTCCAAAGAAAACATCTTAAGCCTTCTAACTAAACTTTCTTGTAATTCATATATTACCGTGAGAAGAATTGTCGATTTTATGATATGAGTGTTCCCATTAGGAACATGGTAAATCTTTCCATTACTCCACATCTTAATCAGTTTCCTTTGGAAATATTTTATGGGTGTCTTCGTATATGTCTCATACTGGTCTTGTTATGATTATTCCTAATTATTTTATAGTTTTGGTTACTATTTTGAATAGGATAACTTCATTTTCACTTATAGCTGATTACATCAAATGTAAAGAAAAATCTATTGAGGTTTGTATATTTATAATGTACGTGGCTACTTTTAAAATTTCCCTTAAGAGGATTAGCAGACGTTTAGATTTCTTAGGTTTCAGTTTTTAGCAAAAGTTATATAATCTTATTTTAATTTTTCAATATTAGTATTGATTATTTAAAGTTCTTTTTTTTGGCATTTGCTAGAATGTATTTTTTAAAGTTGAATAATAATGGTCAAAGTGGGCTTCTCGTTGTTTACAAGTGAAAATTATTTATTCTATTGAAGTCGTTTCTTTGCTTTCTTCTTTTAGTCAAGATTTATTGAGAATATCTGCTAAATGTCATCACATAACTTTCAGCATTTAGGACTATATTCCTTTGGTTTTCTCATTAATAACTTGGTATCATGAAATGTGTTAATAAACTTCCTGATTTTGTACTCACCCTCATATTCCTGGAATCCTCTCTGTGACTGTCTCACTGCTAACTTCCAATTGATAAATATTTTATTTGCATCTATAATTTAAAGTATCATTGGATTATTTTCCTTCTTTGTACACTTCTCATCATGTTTTGATATTAATATTATGTTTTATTTATATAAGGAATTTAGAAGTTTCCTCAATTTTCTTATGGCCTATAATTTAAATAAATTAGAACTCTCTCTTCTCTAAACATTAAACTCATCCTTGAAATTCTCCCATCATGGTTCCTTGTTTAGACATACATTTTAAATATCCTTTCCAATCTATTTTGCAATAATAAATTTCCTAAGTTTTCTGCTTATTCATCAGTCAATGTTGATAATTTATCTGTTTGCTAGGAAAACATCTACATAATGTAGGTTTTCAAATTGGTTATTCTTTTATAATTCTTTAAATCTCATTTACATCTGAATGATATCTCCATTTTCATCCTAATATATTTTCTTGCTTCCCTTTTCCTTAATTGAGCTCACAATCTGAATTATCGATCTTGAAAGAATCAGTTTTCAGATTTATCCTTTTTATTTATTTATTTACTTTCTGTTTATTTTTTCAGATTCTATTTTTCTGTTTTCTTTATACTACTTTGTTTCAGCATATTTTGTTTGTTTTGTCTAATTTCTCAAGATAAATACTAAGTTTCTGTATTTTTTGTCTTTCTTCTTTAAACCATTTAAAGATGTACGATTTTCTGTAAGAATAACTTCAGTTGTGTCCCATGGTTTTAGTACAAAGAGGTTTTTTTTTTTTAATGGCTTTCTAGACAGTTTGTAATTTCATTTTTGAATTCCTCTTTCATCTAAGGGTTATTTAAGAGAATGTTTCTTAATTTCTATGTAACTAATTTTTCAGAACTTCTAGATTATTAGATTAACTATCAAAGAATATGATCTGTAAAAATCTCTACTTTAAAATGTTCTCATTTATTCTTTGTCAGCAAGCAAAAGATTGATTTTAAAAACATTCCATGGACATAAAAAAATAAATTACTTTCTGTTTGTGAGATGAAAAGTTCTCTCTCTCTCTTCACTTCAGGCTCTCTCTTTCTGTCTCCTTTTCCTCCCCCTAACACACACACACACACACACACACACACACACACACACGTGTGATTATATTGTTCAATTTCTTCCCATCTTAACTTCTTTTTCTTTAGTTGATTTGGCCTAATGTATACATATGAACCCAAATATCCTAATTTAATTATATTTTCAGTCAAATTCTCCTTGTGTTTCTAATAAAATTTTTTAATATAATCAGCTGCTGTGTTGTTTAGCATATACAAGTTTATTACTGATACTTCATAAAGAATTGCATTTTATTATTGTTTATTGTTTATTATTACACAATGGTCTTTTTATCCCATTTAACAAAAATTCCTAACTTGTCTAATATCAGCTTTACTTTTCCTGCTTTTCTTTGGTTTTAGTTTGTCTGGTATCCTCTGCTTATTCCACTTTTTCGTTTAAAAACACTTCTGTACACATAAACGTATTTGTATGATTTTAATTGTATAGAAATATTTTTCTATTTTTGTGAGAATTTTTACCGTAGCTTATTGTTTTGCTTTTTTGATCAAATTACTGTTGATGATCCTTTTCCTATGTTGCTTGGCTCCTTCATCTCTCTCTCTTTCTTGCATCTTTACCCACAATATCTCCTGTCAATACAAGCTCTCCCTAACCCCCACTCTATAACCCATGTTGGAAATCTAGTATTTATTAGTTTACATTTTTCTTCATGCTCATATAGTCATACACAAACCAATCAAATATATTCACACACACAAACATAAGTATCTAAATTTTCCATTGTTTGTTTTATAAAAATGTGATCACATTATATATAATTCTCTGCATTTTGCTTACTCCCAATACAGATAAATATTATTTTGCATAAGGCTATTCTAGTGCTTTGAATAATGAACCACTCAACCAAGATCTAAAGTATCTTTTCATATCTGTAGTCTATATCTTACAATACCGTAGCAAGGTAGAAAGTGCTGATTTGTAACGCTATTGGAGTCACAGAAATGGGTCATGACTCATGGTGACTGTCACATATATGAACCCTTGTTCCTCTCCTAAAAGGATGTATTACTTTAAAATTTTAGAGTTGAGTTCATTTTTTTTAATATTATCTAAATTCTGTAACACTTTTTGTGGTGATCTGAAACACCAAGTGAGGGTTGAGATTCACTGAATGTAGAATCTCAGGATATCAGCTACGAACAGGAAAGAGTAAAATAATTCCAAGACAGATCAGTTACATTTCTCACTCTCAAGTAGAAATAGAATTGCTTTCCTGTCACTTTGTGGCATTCTTTCATTCATTCATTTGGTAATTCACTTATTTGATAGACGTTTATTGAATGTCCACAATGCATCGCTGACTTAGGCACCGTAGTGAACAGTACACAATTCCAAACCTGTTGGTGAATAAAGAAAATTATATTTGTTTGTTCATTATCTATCCCACCCCCATCAGAATATATGCTCCATGAAGACAGAAAATTTGGTTTTTTTGCGAATGCGTCACAGAACTCAGAAAAGTGCCTGACAATAAAGGAATAGTAAGTAAACAGCTAGCGATAATTTAGTGTAATAAGTGCTGTGCTACAGTGCTAGAGCAGGAATTGGCCTTTTTTCCTTTCTGTCAAGGGGCAGATAGTAAACAGTTTAGAGTTTGGAGGCCATGCAGGCTCTGTCGCATTCTGCCAGCGAAGCTCAAAAGAGCCATAGACAGTGCATAAACAAATGGGCGTGACTGTGTTCCCATAACTTTTATTACAAAAGACAAAGCTGCAGGCTGGATTTGGTCTGAGGACTGTAGGTTGCCAACCCTGTGCAAGAAATACACGTAGAAAACCTATATACATAGACTCATCTGTGGAGGGTTTGGCAAGTCTTTCCAGAAAAAGTTTAATCCAGTAGTTCCCAAATGTTAACATGCATGTGTGTCAGAGTCACCTGGAAGGCTTGTTACAACACAAGTTGCTAAGCTCCACCCCAGAGTGTTTGAGTCCATCGGTCTGGGGTGGAACCCGAAAATTTGCCTTTCTTTCTTTGTTTTTTTTTTTGTGAGGAGGACCAGCACTGAGCTAACATCCAATGCCAATCCTCCCCTTTTTTCTTGAGGAAGATTGGTGCTGGGCTAACATCTGTGCCCATCTTCCTCTACTTTATATGGAACGCCACCACAGCATGGCCTAACGAGTGGTGTGTGGGTGCACGCGCAGGATCTCAACCTGCGAACCATGGGCCGCCCAAGCGGAGCGCGCTCACTTAACCTCTTGCACCACAAGACTGGCCCCAAAATTTGTATTTCTAACAACCAAGGTGATACTGATGCTTCTGGGGACCATACCTTGAGAACCACTGGTCTAAACTGACACATGATAGCTCTGTAGGGGGAGGGAGGCAGAGAGAAAGTGTAGGGAATGTAGAGAATGTAGGGCATGATACATTCAGAGGGCCAAAAGCAAGAAAGAATAAAATATTCGGGAACAAGCACTTCAGTAACACTGGAACATGGGCGGAGAAGGTAATTAAAGAGCAGTGAGAAGTAAGGTTGGAGAATTAGGCTCCATCCTAACGGCATGAAGCATGGCACATGTATCCCGTGTTCCTCAGAGTTGTCACAAACTATTCATGAAAACTACATTTCTCTTCAAGGGTCCATAATTTTACCTCACTTGCAAATGTGTATTTTTTAAATAATAAAGTTACTATAATTGATAAGCTATATTTGACTGAATTTTTTAAAAGTTCAAGTAAACTATGGTTATTTATTAGGAGAGCGAGAACGTATGTGTATGTGTTTTATATACTTGACCTAAATAATTGATAATTTATCAGGCAAACTTACAATGGGCTAAGTGCTGCGAAAGCCCTGTGCTAATTTTCTTCAGACACTCATCACAATGTCTCATTTTCTAGTTTATATATTTACTACTTGTTTTTCTTTTCCTATCTCCACAACCAAACTCTGAGCTCCATGAGGGCATGTTGTCTCTCACTTACCAGCACATCTCCGGGATCTAGCTCAATGCTGGCACATGGTAGGTGTTTAGAAAAGAACGTTGAATAGAAGAATGTATGAATTAATTAAATTACTTCAAGATGTCACTAAGTGGATTAAGAACTTGAAAAATATTTTCAGTCCGATAGTGTATTATAACACTAAAATATTAGAAAAAATTTTAAACATTTTATGTTGACTATAGTATTGGTAGCTCAAAGATAAAATAAATAGAAGCCATGAATTAGAGAAAACTTTGACTTCAAAAAGGGGCTTTTTATTTTTTATTTTTATATTTTTAGACGAGAAAGTCTGATAGTTATAAAGCAGCTATTTGGATTTGGATTTTTGGATCCATGTTTGAATTTTTTTCCCCATGATATAATTCATAACTGATCATATGAACATTCATTTTATGTCTTTTTCAAAGAAAACAGAACGTGTGCAAAGGACAAAGAAAATAAGGTCAATACGATATATGAAGAAGCATAAACAGCATAAGGAAATATCAACTTTCCTTTAACCATCAATCACTAATAATATGTCAGCAAGCATGAGGTCATCTTTAACTGGCAGTTCCACGGAAATAGATCATTTAAGTAAGGAAGGCAGTCTTACTAAATTCAACTCACCTATCAACAATTCCTTGACTATTTGACAAAACTGAAAGACAGATGCATAAAATAAATACATAATAAAAAACTACAGCATGCAAATTAAAAGACTAGTCTTTCAAAATGGCTTTGGACTGAATTTTCAATCAGATTCAACAACCTGAATTTGTAATAAGCTTTATATTTTACTTTCAAACTAAAGTATTTGTGTTTAAATAGAAAAAACATTCTTAGCTTAGTCTCCTTTAAAGTAGGTTCTTTTTGAAGGGAGAGGAAAGTTATTTTCATTCTGAACACTACAAAATACACATTAACAAAACTTGTTTTAGGCATGAACTAGATATGAATTTAATCTCTTTTTGCCATAGATGTGCATACACTCTATTGGACCTTATATGTTTATGAGAACAAGAGATGAACTGCAATTCTCTCAACCATTTAAATAAATACTTGTTATAATAATATTCACAGCAATAGAACTTACTCTTCTTTTATCCTACTATAATCCCAGGTCTCCAAGGAGAAAGAATTTGAGAACCACTGTTTAAATGGAATAATTTTATCAAAATTTTGGTAAAAAAGTGTTTAGATTTTAAGTGATAGAAGAGTTGTCTGCAAGTATAAACAGAGAAAGCATGGAGGACATGGTAATTCTAAAATCTTTAATATTTCATTAAAAAACAGTACCTTCTTCAAGTAATTTATTGTATCTGGAAACTTGAGGGGGAAATGGAAAAAAACACATTGGAAGAAACAGTGCTCCTGCAAATCTCCAGTTCGATATATATGTAATCGATTGTTAATCTGACTTTGCCTGTTGCTTTAGAATTGCATCTAAATATCACCATGAGCATTCTAAAGAGAGCTTCCAGGAGGGTTTACTGAGAGAAATAGAACACCATCAACCCCAGTGGCACCCCTCAGAACTGTATGAGAGAAAAAAAAGAAGCACAAGGGTCCATGAACAGAGTTGTAGGAAATGTAGACATCCTAGTAAAATTTTATACCCTCCCTTCACAAAGGGAGGGTAAAAGCTGCTCCTCTCATCCAAATAAGGAGGCTCCCAGAGAACCACTTATTGGAGTGCATGCGAGAAGATGAAATGGCATCCCACTGTCTAGGTGGACACGCGCCATGTATCATATCTCATGATCTTTTGTGAAGGAGAAAGAGAGAAGTGGAGAGATAATGCTAAGTGAAGAGAGGAGACAGCAGTGGGACATCCGACATTCAAAGTGTTTGCCATGATAAGGATGTGAGAATTTCCTGTGAGCCAGATAAGAAGGTAAATAGAGTTGAGAAGCCATTTCAGAAGCTGATTCCAGCAGTGAGAGAAAGGATGTACTGTTGGGAGAGAGAGCTGAAGGAAGGCGTGAAGAGAATGGCTTCCACATTATGAAACTGTTCTATGGGATAACCTCCTCCAAAATTCCCAGTGATCTCACACATGTTCCACACAAGAGAGTCACTATTCAGATGCCGGCCATGCCCATCTCATTGAAAGCCAAGAGAATTACAAAGGCACTAATTAAGTAAAAAGATTTCTGCCCATTTCCCCACCTCAGATCCTAGAAAAAGTCAAGAGGAGAGTAAAAGAGCTGATTATGCCCTTCTTCACACCAAGACCCTCAGGCTGAGGTTTAGTAATCATTATACAAAGGGAAGCATATGAACTTAAAATATTCAACTGATTTAAATTGTACTGAACTGGACTGGACTTTTTTTACCCAAAAGTGACCAGAAAGTTATGGGATTGCCTGAGATGTAACTAAAACAGGAAGGGGAGATTTCACATAGCATGTTTGAAGGTAGTAGTTAGAATCTGTTTTAGTGGTGTAAATATCACCATCTAATTGCAAATATTTAATAAATTATTATTATTATTTTTGTGTGTGTGTGAGGGAGATCAGGCCTGAGCTAACATCCATGCCAATCCTCCTCTTCTTTTTTGCTGAGGAAGACTGGCCCTGGGCTAACATCTGTGCCCATCTTCCTCCACTTTATATGGGATGCCGCCACAGCATGGCCTGACAAGCAGGTGCATCGGTGCACACCTGGGATCTGAACCCCGGGCCGCCAGCCGCGGAGTGCATGCACTTAACCACTATGCCACGGGGCTGGCCCCAATAAATTACTTATATATACAAATTTCTAATACTACCCAGAATAATTCATTATATCTAATCCAATAATACTTCTCTGATGGTAGCATCCAACATGTTTTGGTAAAGAAGCAGAGTAATTTCCCTTAATACAAACTCAAAAAGTTTAGTGATATTCCCCTACCTTGATCTTGACTTAATCCTTCATTAATTTAACTAAAATCTTCTTGAACTAATTCATGTTTGAGCCTTTTTCATCTCTTAGTATTGACTTATGTACTCTCATTTGTCTCAAGTTTATTCTTTCAAGTTTGAAAGAGTTATTCCAAGTAAATAAGTCAATGTTGACATTATCCATTGTCTTCGTGATTTCTTACTCTTAGGTGATTACTACTTGCAGATTTTATCTTTTCTAACAGAAAGTCCTATATTTCAAGCTGTTGTCACATATGTAAAAGGCTCCAAGCTTCGCACTTTATTTGAATTAAATCTGTCAAAGGCAGCACTAATTTTTGGCAGTGATAGAGGAGTGCTAGTCAAAATGTTCTTTTTAACCAGAGAACCCACACATGATGTTGAATTGATTACACGATGGTGGAGTTCGTTTATAGAGCAGTAAGTTAATTTTTCCAAGGCTAATAAATTCATTTACAGCTTAAGTAAATTCAATTTTCTATTAAAAACAACCACATTTTATTGGCTGAGTGAACAAAGACAATAACCTGTAACAAACATATTTTATAAGTTTTCTGGCCATCACAAACCTCACATATAAATATTACATTCCTGGGAGATTAACCAAAAAATTTATAGCTAAATAGTTGAATGTCTTGAGCTGTTCTCTTCTTCTTAGCAAACATAAAGAAAGAGAGGAGCTCATATAATCATGATAAGAAATGGAATATTTATAGATTTTAACTTAAGTAATTCCATTCCTGCTTGGCTGTCTTTCCAACAGGACTCTTAATTGTAGAACCATTATAATCACAGAAATGTAAATATTTTCTTGTTTTCTTTCCTTTTTGTTGCTTAGAAAGGCAGTTTCACATGTCACTTAAGTACTTATGTCGTGAGAAGAAAATAAGGTCAAAATTATTTTCTTTTCTAGGCCTCTTATCCAATTCTAATGTAACATACTTTTTTGTAAGTAAGATCAGTTAAATTATAGCCTATTAATTTCTTATTTCTACTAATAAAAGCTGCATGTACTTTCTCTAAATTGTCTTCAGCCATTTTATAATATCTTGAGCCTGAGAACCAGAAATTCCAAATGTGGCAATTTCAACAGTTTAGGGCAATGTTGGATAAGGGCTTTTTTGTTTTATTTCCAATGTCTTTTTTGGTGAGAGCAAGTATTTCTTGATCATGTTTGGAAACATTATCATACTGAGAACATATCATCAGTAGGTAGCCTTTTAGGACTTTAGACTCTTTCCTATGTCAGAAATAAAAACCCAAAGCTACAAATTCACTATTTTTATAAATACTTACCATTTACTGCATGCAAAGAAGTATGCTGAGGATTCAGAGGAAGAACCTAAGTCCCTGCAATCAAGATATTCAGAGCTGAATGTACATAGTGTTTTACAAAGCAGTGGATAATTATAAATAAAGAGTGTATTTAAAAACCACTGTATAATTTGAGGCTTTTTTAAAAATACATATTAATGATTCTCTTATTAAATTTGGTATAGTTTTAAAGAATGATGGAACACAAACCAGAGGCCTGAAGAATTCTAATTCTATACTTTCATTGTTTAAGAAGGCTTGGTAAGGAATCAGCAATTATTGGAGGTATTTAATAAATTTTAATTCCTTGTTTCATGTTTCAAAATTTCAGGATCCAGTGAAAAATATGAGCTATTTGGAAAGCCTCATTAACAAGAACTTTCCATTAAACAAAATACTTTTGTTTTTGTTTATGTCTAAATCATACTGGGAACATGGAGAATTATCATATTATTAGGAAACTTAGATTCTAAAAATAATTACACATTTAATTTTGAGGAAACATATGATATATACAGTAATCTTAGAATCAGATACATTAAAATATATATTTCTCAAATTTGTTTCTTGTTGAAATAGATAATTTTTCTGTAAAAATGTAGATTGAGTTTTTCTCTGCATTTTGTAGAACATTGCTTTCCTATTTCTTTATTACATTTTCTAGGCTAAGATAAATATCTATTTTTTATTTCCTCCTTCCAAATTGATCCCTTGAATATCTATTCTCAGCATTGTATTCAAATCCGGATATTTAAACTACAAAGGTAACTAGTGACCTTCCTAAGAGCAAATCAAAAGCCTCAGTCTGTTCAGACACATTACCAAATTATCTACCGTCTGTCACTTTCCCTTACCTTCTTCACACACTTAACTGTCTCATACACTCACTCATCAAGAATAAAGAAAACATTTGTAAATCAAAGAAAGGCCGTATAGTTACTACATGAATACAAAAAAGAAAAAGACCGGAAGGAGGCAATGGGTAACCAGGTAAAATACAAAAAGTGGAAAAGCAGGAGGATGGGAGAAGAAGCAAAAAATACGCAAAAGGTAAAGTGAATGAAGGAGAGATATGAGAGAACTGTTCACAAAGTTACTACAGAATCTTTGTTAATGATGTCCGGTCTTTCTCCTCCCCTAACTGTTTGAGGGAGAGCCTTTATTAGGTTAACTTGAAGCCTTAAAGCACTACATACATTGTAATATGTTTAGCAGGTGCTTAATAACAGTCTTAATTACTATTGAAAAAACCTTGCATTTCTTTACAAATCCAAATCTGATTGTTGATATAACTATGAACTAAGTATATGCTATTATATTGTGACATGTACAATTGATTTTTAAGGAATGTTGTTACATTTACTACTTGCATAATTGCAGACTTTGTTCTAGTTATATCATGGCATGTGAATGCAGCTAAGCAAATTGCAGTGGTTATAGGTTTTCCCAGAGTTAATCTATATTTGGTTAAATTATTGGAGTATAAGGGTTTTTTTTTAAGTTTGAACATGTTCCCAATCTGTTTTTAATTTTCTGCCATTTAGTTTTACAAGATGCAATATTGGTACACAATACAAGTGGCAGAATGTGGTGCCACTCATTTCTAAAATGACATAAAACCTCTTGTACAGTAATTAAGTCAGGCCGCATGTAAAATTCATTTTTTCTTCATTTCTTTTGTAATAGAAGTTTATGACCACAATTTGACCTAAAAGAAATCAAACAAATGTGTTAGTGCCCAAACCACAAGAAGCAAAGACAAAAAGCAGAGACTTCCAAGTTTAAAAAGAAACTCTTATTTGTTTAATTATTGATATGGAAATAAATTATTGTATTTCTTAAATATGAATATCTGATGGGGTCTGCATTTTTCAAGCTTTCTTTTCAAAATACAGGGTCAAACAAGGTATTTTTTCCATCTGCCAGAACAAAGGAAAGATCAACACAAACATAACAGGTACTCATTTCCTTTATATGTAGGAGTGCTAGTAATAGAAACAGATTTTCCTGAGGACAAGCGGGAGAAAAAGAAAGTATTTTATTATGGAAAGAACTCTGAACTCAGTCAAGTGAAAAGAGTCCTAGACCTGCTTTGCCACCAACACTCTGGGGACACGTGGGCAGCTTGGTCAGGTGCTTGGCATTAAGGTTTCACCTCCGAGCTGATGGAATAAATCAATGGCTTTTAAATTGTGTTTCAGAGTGGCTGTAGCGGTTCCATAAATCTTTTATTCTAGTTTAATTTTTAAATATATATATATATAACTTAACTATATATATAATTGTGATAAACATAAACATAACACAAAACATAACATAAACATAACATAAAATTTACCATCTTACCCATTTTTGAGTTCACAGTGCAGTAGTATTAAGTATATTCACATTGTTGTGCAATCAATCTCCACACTTCATCATCTTGCAAAATCCAAACTCTACACCCATTAAACAACTCTCCATTTCGCCCTGTCCCAGCCCCTGGTAACCACCATCCTACTTTCTGTTTCTATGAGTATGACTACTCTAAATACCTCATACAAGCAGAATCATATAATTTTTGCCCTTTTGTGACTAGCTTATTTCACTTAGCGTAATGTCCTCAAGGTTCATCCATGTTGTAGCACGTGTCAGGATTGTCTTCCTTTTACAGAGTGAATAATATTTCATTGTATGTATATGATACATTTTTGTTTATCCATTCATTCATTAATGGACATTTTGGTTGCTTCTACCTTTTGACTATGGTGAATAATACTGCTATGAACATGGGTATACAAATGTTTTTATTTAAAAAATTTTATTAAAATTTTAAATATGTTTTAAGTACTTAAAATAAAATAGGAATGAATAAGTGAACATTAAAATGTGTTATAAGCCAAAATTTCACCTGTTGCTGATCTCCAGTATATTAATGTGTTTTTGTATAAGCTTTGAAAAGGATGTTTAGCCTGCTTTCATGTTTACATATATCTGAATTTTTCTAAATATTTCATTAGCTATAAAGCTTACACTGTGACACTGGCCTTTTATTTAAATCTAGGTGTGTACACATCTGCTCGTGTACAGAGAGTACACTGCTAAAGCACTCAGGCAACATACACAATTAAATGCCAGTCAATGTTTGGGCATTTCTGCTTGGTCCGTATTTTCTTCATGGTATAGTAACTTTATAAGTAAATGCACTCTATATCATATCATAATATCATACTATGGTTTTATGATTACTGTATAAGAACTGTTTGTTGACTCACTTTTATATCTCTGGCGAGAATACCAGCAATTGTTACATAAGGGTGGGAGACGCTTTTAATCATTTAGACAAATTATCATTTATCAGCTACTACTTTTCTCCCCAACTTTGTCAACCTGGTGAACTCCTACACATCCTTCACAACAGTACAAGTGTCACCTCTTCCAGGGAGCTTCATATAACTCTCTTCCACAACCTCACAGATAGAACTGCTCTCTCCTTTTGTTTCTCTACTGTAGCCTATACATTATTGCACACTTCTTTCAGTCCATCTTTGATGTTTTGTTGCTTTTATTTCTATGAATCTAATTTTCCCTCTTCACTGTAAACTTCTTAAGGGCAAAACCTGTGTCTTTATTCATATTTGTATCTGTAGACAATTGTATAATAACCGTTCAATAAAAGATTTATGAGAAAGCAAGCCTTTAATAAGTTAAATTTAAGCCTCAAAGGACTTCACACATTGTAATACACTTGGCAGGTGCTTCATAATAGTCTTAATTATGATCCATGCATGAATAGACAAATGTTAAGTATCCCTGCCCTTCTAGATAGTTTATTTGATGAATGTCCTCAGATTCCAAAATTATGTTTTGAAAAATAGTTACCATTTACAACAACTCACCTGTGTGATGCAGTATTTTCTCTCAACAGCACAACCAAATCGAAATACAGAAATAAATTGGATATTGTGTCTAATATAAATTGCAACTGCTAAGTTTAGATTTTTAGACATTTGTGTTCATCAAAACGGACTCATTGTCTTATTAAGTTAAAAAAATAGCTATTATAAATCTAAATTTATAAGAAATTTATACTAATTAAATTCCACTTTTATTGGTGTTGAAAATTGGGATTACACATACAAACTTATTTGGTAAGAAGAGATTCTATTAATAAAACAAAAATAAAGATTTGAAGAACTTGTAGTCAGATGATCTCTGAGGACTCTCCCAGCTCTCACATTTTATGAGTTAATAGTTATTCTTCACTTTCGTCTTGTCTTTATACTCTCAGTCATGCTTTAGACAGCCCATGGTATTCTCTGCTCCCAACCTGCAGTACCAAACTGTACTGCGCAAGGAAAAACCCTATACAACTGGTGAACTCAAAGAGAATTCTTAAAGGCAGAGCTATGGATTTCACTCTGCTTCCCCTTACAAGGCCGTGAGCTTTAATCTTTGACCAAACTACACATTCGTTGTTCCACTGAATTATATGAATTATACAGGCGTGTGTCCTAAGATAGAGAATCACATCCAATTATAGGACATGAATGTTTATGGGTGCTAGAACATGGATCAGACTTATGTCCACAAGTAATATTGTAGTGATGACAAAGTGTACTTGTTAAGTTCAATTCAAAAGCTATACATTAACACCCACTCAGTGCCCAGTTCTGTGCTAGATTTTGGTGATATCTCTTTCTACTTACCTTCACAGAGAAGTTCTTTGAAAGAAAAAACTACATATTTATCTCCTCCTCCTCCTCACCTCCCAGTCCTTCTTCAACCTTCAACCATCAGGCTTATACCACACCACTCCATATAAACCATTCTGGAAAATGGTTTTTCCATTTTACTCATGACTTCCTAATTGCCAAATTCAATAGACTCCTGTCAATTTTTACCCTATTTTTCCTGTATGCTGCATTTGTCATGTTGACTGCTTGTTCCTACCTTCACTTCTGTAAGTCCATTATCTCCCTCTATTCCCACCTTTTAAATATCTTTCCTCTTAGAGCTCCCTTTTATCTATTTATGTCTTAAGTGTTACATTTTCCAATGCTCCGTCCTTTTCTTTCTTCTTTTCTCTTCTCACTCTCACTAGATGATCTCATCCTTATACATGGCTTCAGTCACCATTTATATACTGATAGATCCCAAGGCCACAGTTCTAATCCAGAACATTCCCTTGATTCCAAATGCTGCCTTTTATCTCTTCTTGGAAGCCCAACAGGCACCTCGATCTAAATCTATCCAAAACCGACCTTGTCATCTTTTCTCCTGGATTTATTTCGTCCTTCATTTCTTGCCTAAGCTATTGCAAAGTCTCCCAACTTATCTCCTTGTTGCCAGATTCCCATCCTTCAATCTATCCACTAAAACTTTGTTAGAGTGAAGTTTCAAAAATGTAAATAGGATTTGTCACTTCCATGCATAAAACCCATTCCTGACTCCAAGTACCCAGGTAATAATGTCCAAATTTCTTGATATGATATGGAAAGCTTTCCTGACCACATCCCTATCTACGTTTACAGCTCTATCTTGTGCACTGCCTCACACAAATTATTTTTAATTTTCAAATAAACCACACTATGTATGCCCTTTTCACACTATCCATCTGTGTAGAATGTTCTATCTCACACTTTGTCAATCTGGTGAACTGCTGTACATCCTTCAATATAGTTCAAGAGTTCCTCTCTAATGACGCTTCCCATCACTGCATCTTACATCCCAATAAACAGAAAGGCTCTATCTTTTGTGATTCCACTGTAGCCAATACACACTTCCATCATGGTACCTATGATTTAGTGATTCTATTTTTTTGGGGGGCGGGGGTGAGAAAGATTAGCCCTGAGCTAACGTCTATTGCCAATCCTCCTCTTTTTGCTGAGGAAGATTGGCCCTGAGCTAACATCCGTGTCCATCTTCCTCTACTTTATATATGGGACACCTGCCACAGTATGGCTTGATAAGTAGTGCATAGGTCTGCGCCCGGGATCCGAACCTGCGAACCCTGGGCCGCCAAAGCAGAACATAAGAACTTAACCACTACGCCACTGGGCCGACCCCAATTGACCCTATTTTTTATAGTGTCTGCTTTACCTTTACATACTTTAAGCTCCTTAAAGGCAGGGGTTATGTCTTATTCATCATTTTATCCCCAACCTGTCACATACTAAGTATGCAATAAGTGATTGGTAAAAGCATGTTTGCATGAGTAAATTAATGTGACCTTTTCTTGCCCTCATCTGTCTCAAAGTCTAATGGGGAGATATATACAAACATCAAAATTATAACAGAGTGTGTATTGCAATGGTTGACTGGTGTGCATTCTGTTATTTCCAGATAGGTCAAGGGAAAACACATATATTCACTGTGAACATGAGGTGTGTTTCCTGTGACTTTTGTGATTCGTGTATGTCATTCCTCCCATTTCCTACTTCTACTATAACTATATAGTTGATTTTATACTATCTCCTAAATATTAACAGCTAAATAAAAATGCACATCTGAGTACAACATAAAATCAGTCAAACTATCCAGATAGCAGTTTATTTTCAGAGGAATGAATTTCATGAGAGATATGTGAGAAGATATCTTTTTTCAAGGAAAATGTATTTTTACCATGACCTGTGTTCTCTAGTTAAAATTAGCTATAGATTAGTGGACATTTAAGGTTGCTGTGCTTTTAGCTCTTGACAATTGTAGAATAGACTAAATAAGAGGATACAAAAAATCAAGTGGAAACTGGACCCAGTATTTGAAATTCTAAATTGTTCCCCAGGATTATTCGTGTTTTTTCCCATTGGAGTAGGGTCAGTGTGAGAGGGCTGAAGTAGATGGAGGAATGATGAAAGTAATGAGGGGAAGAGGTTGAGGAAATTGTTCTGGAGCCCATGATTTAGGTTTCAAATAAAGATACTTTCTAAAGGAAATGAAATTGGTGATCTCAGTTTGCTCCTTAGCAGCTACTGTAGCAAAGATGCAACTTGAATGCACCAATGTGTTTCACATATTGGGACTCTCTGTGGAAGTGTGTAATGAGCTCCTGTTGGGGTAGTTTTTCACATTATGCTTCAGTGCTAGGGCATGCATTTGTCCCGATGTCTACAGCGTCCTGAGCTGCTCAACAAATTTTAAACATTCCCGAGATAAAAACAGTTTGAGGCTTTCTCTAAGCACTCTCCAAGGTACCAGGTTGATAACAAAGTGGAGCGCGAAAACCTTAAAACTGAAGCCTGCCTCACCTGAGTACTCAGCATGGCAAGAAACTGGGTAACATTTACAGGAAAATCGCATATTCCACACGGGTATTGATGAGCTTCTTTTCAGAAAGAAATACAGCGTCATTTAATCAAAACGTAACACATTAGTAGGAAATTTGATGAGCTAGCACAAAGTCAATTGTGTTTGACGCCTTAATTTCAATTAACTTAACACATTTTAATTTTTTCTTCTTAACGGTTCACTTTTAAAAATCCATTCATGAAAATTAAATAAACACAATGTGCTGAGTTTAAAAATCTATCTTTATCTGTTTCCATTTCCATTCCTTTCTTTCTCAATCCCTTGCTTCCTTTTTTCCCCGGTTAAAGAAAGATGAGAAGTGAAGAGGGACTGCCATCTACTGGAATATAGCAAACATTCCCGAAATAGTTGAACAGCACTAGATATCATAATGGCTTTGCAAAGGACATTCCCGGAGACAAAAGAAAAGGTTGTGATGCTTTAAGCTCTTTAAATGAAACCGTGGTTGATACATTCATTCCTTCATTCACTAATTTCAACAAAATTGAATTTATAACTTCCAGTATTGCCAAGCACTAAGCTAAATCCATAGAACACAGAGATGACTAAATCATGACACTTGATAGAAAAACCATTTCATTTTCTTTCCTTCCTCTGTTCACGTACTGCCAATACTATATGAATCTGTTTTTGTAGCATGCACTTGAATTAATGGATTGAGCCTCTGTGGATAATTTCTGGAAAATATTAAGTATTTACAGGCTATAGTGCCAGCAAAAAATCCCAGGAGGACTCCAGAAGCATAAAAATCTCTTAAATACCACTTTCTTCACTCATTCAAAATTCAGTCTACTTATTTTAATATATTTAATAATCCTTTTAAATATTACCATCCACAAAGGAATGGAGAAAAGTAGTTCTGTTGAATGTGTTCCTTAATAGGAGACACAGATAAAGGAATATCGGAAGTGGTACAGAATACACACAGATATTGATTTCACAATATTAATGCTGATTAATACATCAATAATATTCAGCATACACCTGTGAAACTTTGGCAAGCCTGCCCTAATACCTATGCTGGTGACTCCAATCAAACCGGAAACTAACTCAGGCAACGAAAAAGGCTATAATACATGTGCTCATCAAAGACCAATAAAAAGGATTCTTGCATAAACATTAGAGATTAGAAGTATTTCAGTTATACAGTTTTTTATTATTTATTTTTTCACTTTTATTTTTTTATTGAAGTAACATTGGTTTCTAACATTGTATAAATTTCAGGTGTACATCATTATATTTCCACTGTTGTATAGCCTACATTGTATTCACCACCCAGAGTCTAGTTGCGGTCCATCACCCTTCAAACGTGCCTCTTTACCCCTTTCACCCTCCCCCCACTCCCTTCCCCTCTGGTAACCACCAATCTATTCTCTGTATCTATGTGTTGTTTGTTGTTGTTTTTTTATCTCCCACATAAGTGAAGTCATATGGTATTTGGCTTTCTCTGTCTGACTTATTTCGCTTAGCATAATACCCTCAAGGTCCATCCCTGTTGTCACAAATGGCAAGATTTTATCCTTTTTATAGCTGAGTGATATTCTATTGTATATATACACTACACCTTCTTTATCCACTCATGCATTGATGGGCACTTAGGTTATTTCCAAGACTTGGCTATTGTGAGTGATGTTGCAATTAACACAGGGGTGCATATATCTTTTTGAATTAGTGTTTACATGTTCTTTGGATAAATACGTAGACGTGGAACAGCTAGATCATATGGTAGTTCTATTTTTAATTTTTTGAGTAATCTTCATACTGTTTTCCATAGTGGCTGCACCATTTTACATTTCCGCCAGTGGTGTACTAGGGTTCCCTTTTCTCCACATCTTTTCCAACACAATTCTACAATTTTATTATTTTTCTATGAAATCTTGGTTTTTCCCAATACATGTTAACCTTGAAGATAATGAGACTCTGAAAATGATTCAAAGACACTTATGGCTGAGCCGTCAACCAAATTTCACTACAGCAAATTCGAAGTCTTTCTCTACCCATAGATATAACAGTCACAATCCCCCTTAGTGACTAAAAGAACATGTATCTTTTGTTTGCTTCTATTACCCTAGTCGTAGCATAGTAATTGGCCTATGATAGGTCCCCAATACATTTATATTAAAGGATTGAATGAATATCATTGGTTTTGTGTGTGTGTGTGTGGTTAATTAGGGAGCCTCCCACCAGTGATATGTCAGTGCTCTGCTTTATTGTTTCCAAAGTCTTAATTTTGCTCTTTAAAAAAAAATTATGGTGAAATAATTTTTGACTTACAGAAGAGTTGCAAAGACAGTAGAAAGAGTTCCTTTATACTCTTCATTCAGCTTCTCCTTAATGTTATTATCTCACATAACCAAGGTATAATTACTAAAAGTGAGAAATTAACATCACTACAGTACTATTAACTAAACTACAAACTTACTTTGGATTTCCCCAGCTTTCCCACTAATGTCCATTTTTTTTTTTTTTCATGAGGAAATGCTTTTATTTTTTATTTTTTTTCCCCCCATATATTTCTACTCTTTTTTTTTTTATTGGTTTATAACATTGTAAAAATTTCAGGTGTACATCATTGTACTTCTATTTCTGCATGGACTACATCATGTTCACTACCAAAATACTAATTACAACCCATCACCACACACATGTACCAAATTATCCCTTTCACCCTCCTCCCTCCCCCCTTCCCCTCTGGTAACCACCAATCCAATCTCTGTCCCTATGTGTTTGTTTATTGTTGTTATTATCTACTACTTAATGAAGGAAATCATACGGTATTTGACCTTCTCCCTCTGACTTATTTCACTTTGCATTATACCCTCAATGTCCATCCATGTTGTCACAAATGCCTGGATTTCATCGTTTCTTATGGCTGAGTAGTATTCCATTGTGTATATATACCACATCTTCTTTATCCATTCATCCCTTGATGGGCACTTAGGTTGCTTCCAAGTCTTGGCTATTGTGAATTTTTTTTTTTGTTCCAGGATACTACCTTGGATTTAGTTATGTCTCTAGGCCACTCCAATCTGTGACAGTTCCTCAGTCTGTCCTTATTTTTCATGACCTTGACACTTCTGAGGAATACTCATCATGAACTTTGTATAATATCCCTCACTTTAGGTTTGTCTGATGTTTTCTCATGAGTGCACTGGTGTTATAGATTTTTGAATTAATACCGCAAAGGAAAAGTGTGCTTCTCATCACATCACATCAGATGGTACATGATATCAATATGCCTTGGTACTGATGACGTTAACTTCAATCACTTGACGAAGATTGTTTCTAACAGCTTTCTCCACTGTAAGCTCTACCTCCTGGAAGAAGGAGGGAATATTAAAGAATTTGTGCCTCTTCCCCCAGTTTCTAGTAGTTTTCTCACATCAAACTGCTGATCAGTACGCAGCTGAAGACTTGAGGGGAATTCTTTTCCAACTTCTAGAGCTCTATCTTCCTATCCACGTCTCTCCTCTCCTATGTGCTGCCCTATTAATTTCTGCATTCTCAAGTCTGTTTCCTCAACTCAGGGAAACTGTGAGGCTCTGTTTAGGTTCCTTCTCTCTGCGCTGCATCCTAGAAATTCTCTTAAGGCAGTAAGTTGGGTCAATCGTAGAATTCACCTCATTTGTTTTCCTTCTCCCAGATGCTGGTTGTTCAATTTCTGAAACCTATTGTTTCTTATATTTGTCCTATTTTTTATTTAAGGTGTACAGATAAATCCAGGCCTTTACTCCATGGGCTAGAAGGAGATGCCTGGCCCAATGTTTTAAATACCGTCTATATGCTACAACTAAAAGTTAAAATTTTAGTCCAGAACTCTCCCTTGAACTACAAACACATATCCAATTTCCTATTTTATATTTTTCCTTAAATTCTCGTTGACATTCTAAACCCAGCTTACCCAAAGCAGAATTCATCTTATCTAAGCAGAACTTTTGATTCACTCCATCCCCAATCCACTTCTCTCATGTTCTTCCGAATCTCAGTGCATATCACCACCAGCCCCCTAGATGTTCAATTAAAAAATCTAGGTGTTATCTTTGACTCCTGTCTTCTCTTGACTGCCATATCCAATACCGTAGCAATTCCTATTGTTCTATTTCAAAAGGCATATCAAATCCAACCTCTTCTCTTTCTCTCTGCACTACAACCACTCTCAGAATCTCTCCTCTGAGCCATTGCAGCAACTTCTAATCTTGCTTCCACTCTTGCTTCTCCCCTTCCATTCATTATCTAGCAGCCAGAGTAATTTTTTTAAATACACATAAGATCCTGTGACCTCCCTGATAAAATATTTTCAGCAGTTTCCCATTGCAACTAGAAAACATCCCACACACACTGCCATGACCTTCAAGGCTCTACTTGATCTGGATACTGTCTTCATCTCCAATCTCCTTTTATACCTCCTTTCCCCCATATTCTAGGCACATAGGCTTCCTTTCAGTTCTCAGAATGTATCAGGCATCTTCCCGTCTCAGAGCCTTTATGCTTTTTATTTCCCTTTCCAGGGATGCTCTTTCCCCAGGCTCATAATGTGGTGGGTTATTCCATCGTTCAGATTTTAGCTTAAATGTCGCTTTCTTCTAGAAGCATTCCTTGACCACCCTATTTAAAGTTGAGCTCCTACCTCCAGTTACTTTCTTTCACGTCATAGAATTTATTTCCTTTATAATACTTAAAACAATTTTTCATTATATAATTACTTACCTCTTTGTTTATTTATAATCTGGTTTTTGGACCAAAACTCCTAGATGAAAGAAAGTCATCTATCTTTTTCACTACAGTATCTGCAATGTATGACATGGTGTCTGGTATGTATTAGATGTTTTATAAAATTTCTTGAATAAATGAATGAAGATATTAAGACTTTTTCATAGATAGGAATGAGGCGAATGTCACGGTCCAGGAAAAATCTCACTTGCTAGGTACGAATCTATATGAGGAGTCAGTAAACAACAGTCAGTGGGCCAAATCTAGCTTGTTGCCTGTTTTTGTAAATAAAGTCATGTGAAAACACAGCCACACTCATTTTATTATGTATTGTCTATGGTTACAGTGGCAGTAGTTGCAACAGAGACTTATGGCCTGGAAAGCCTAAAATATTTACTATCTTTCCCTTTATAGAAATGTTTGCTAACTCCTGATCTAAGCATATGCAGAAATAATGGGGATATAGCAGGAAAAATAGAATATTTAAAGCTTTACTCTCAGACCCCAAATTTGTGTTTCATGATAATACACATGCAATACATCTCTGTCCCACTTCATGGTCTGTTCCCTATATTCTTTCCTACCACTGTCACTCCAGGGTTAGGATACCCTTTTTTAATAATGTACATCCCATGTTTCTGAGACCCTGACTATGAATCTTGAAGCCTCTTTCTCTATTACTATAAAGGTAAAGTCAGCATCTCATTTATACATTCTGTAGCTTGTCATAATATTCCAGAACTTTCAAGTTACATATGCTGATTCAAACACTACCATCACTCTTCCTATTTCTTTGGCATCATGAAAATGTTGCGATTTTCATGAAACTTATTAAAATGCATATTGTTTTGTGGGAATTCTATTAAAATGTAATTTCAACCACAAACAGTGATCCATCTTTCTAGGATCATTAGGTTCTTTTAAATGGGCATTCAATGCATTCAACCTTCCAGACCACAGTAATATCAGCTAGGCCACTAGAAACGTAATGTACATTTCCAGTGCTTTCCAAAGTTCTTAAAATCAATCCGAAGAAAAGATTTTACTCAACTAGCAATGAGTATTTGTGACAAAAGTTGAAATCATATGCTTTTTCTGCCTTCCAGAACTCTTATACTTGGAGGCCGGAGGCCATGGAAGACTTAATTTGTCTGCCAAGGAAGCCTTAGATTTTCCCAAGGTCTCCTCACATTGTCATGATCCTAGCTTTTAGGAAGTGATGACTTGTCAACTTCATATGACCACATATTAAATACACAATGATATTACTACATGCACATAAATGATGTTATAATGTCACCATTTCCTGCTCTAAGATGAAAAGTAATTGAGAGGTCACCAGGTCACAGAAGAAAAAGCTAAATTTGAGGAGGAGACTAACACGGGTCCACGTACCTTACTCCCCTGATTTGCCCTACCTGGTTATATCCCTGAATATGACCATAGCATGAAAAATTAAGCTACTGATACCAAATATAAATTTGTCACCACAGATGACTTGATCACTACAGGTGAGGATGAAGACATAGTAAAACGATGTGAATCCTCTTATGAGTGTCTGTCTTAGAGACTTTATGTCTGTGGAAAAGCAGCCAACATGATAATTTGAAGGCCTTGGAAGCTCTCAAGCTCACACTTTTATCAAAACCAAAACAAAATGAAAATAACCTGCTTGCCTGCTTTCCATAATTCACTCTTCCATTACTTAGTATGTCCTGCGGCAAAGGTCGAGGAGAGCTTTCAAGTCAGTAGAATCAAAAGCAAAACAAATCTAAACAAAACTTTAAAAAAAAAAAAAACTTGAGAAAGCAATCTTAAAACATGACCAAGTTGTTTATAGAGTGCATAGTTTAACATTCAGTTCTCTCAGATCAACATGGTAACACCTAAAATGTATCTATATATGTAAATAAAATGATATTAAGGAGCCCAGGAACAGAGTATATAAAATTTTCAAATGCTCCTCTGAATATCAAAGCAAGATAATTGTTTATCATTAAGAAATTAACATATTGTTTTGATGTGCTAGACTTCTGTTAACCAGAAAAATAATCTACTTTCATAATTATTGACTTTATAGACTCTCTTTTCATCCTCAAATTTAAGATTATAGAGAATAATTTTTTAGTATAAGTATTGAATTCCATGGATTTTAACTTCTTTACTCTTTTCCAGTTCAATTTTGATCAATACCAACATCTTACTGAAGAATAAAAAAAAATATCCAAATTATAAAAGTAATAGTTTGAATGTGTAAACAACAATATTTATACTACAGCAGTGTCAAGAAATAGTTCATTTATCTGTTCAGGCAAATAAGATACAATCTTACGTGTGGGTGTAAGAATATGGGAAGTTGGCTCAGGTTTTCTTCAGTCTGTATAGTTTCACTTACTTATTTTGCTAAATACCTAAAAATACTCCAATTCTGTTCTTCTCTTGACCAAAATTCTCTTAATTTCTCAAAAAAATAGGTTGGTATAGGAAGGAAGAATTTTTTTCTGCAGGCTTTACAAAAGATTTTTTTTTCACATAAACACAGCTTCAATTTTTCCCTACAAAAGAAATGGATAATAATGTAATGGTCTCCATATGGAGTGAGCAATTTCCCCTTCTTATCAAATTAGTCCATCTTTCATACACATTTCCACCCCCTGAGTGTTTGGTCATGCCATTCTTTCCATTGAAATGCCCTTCCTTCATGCTATCTTGCATCAGGGAACAATTCAACTAAAGCTGATACCATCAAACTTTTAGGAAACGCAAGCCTAGTGAATTTAGTTAGCCTCTCTACTAGCAATATTCTGCAGGTTTGGCATTCCTCAAGATATTCTGTTCATCCTGCCCACTTCTCTTCCTCTACGTAATACCCATCAACATCAACAATAAATATTCATTAAGTTATATTATGTACTAAATGCCATTTTAAATTCTGGTACCACAGTGAGTTATAAGAGACTACAATTGGGTTACTCAGTACTATCCTAGATGCTGGGACTACAATAAAGTTCTCAAAGGATTAACAATTTAGTTGGCAGTTCAGCTCCTATACATTAAAATAAAAATAAATGACAGACAATATTATGTAGTATCAAGTGATTATCCCAGAATGTAGATGAGAACAAATTGCAGAGAAAGGAGAGATTATTGTCAGCAGGATTAGTCAGGAAATACATTTTGGAGTAAAAAACAACTAAAGTAGGAAAGGAAGATATTCTAAGAAGAAAAAAAGGAGTGAACAAAATTGTGGAGGTGAGAATATATGGACTGGTCACTGATACAGATAACTTACATAAGAAACAGAGGAGAAAAATTGAGAGTAAGGCCATGAATGCCAAAGTAAATGCCTAGATTTATTTTATAGAATGAAAAGGATAAAATGAAGACTTTTGTACCATGGGTGACATGAATGGAGAATTGTTTTACACAGATTAATCTGACATCAAAGTGCTATATGAATTGAGAGTAGAAAGATGTTTTAGGAGACTTTTGCAGCAGACTAAGGACAACATAATTGTGTTCTGCAGTATAGTAGTGCCAATGAGATTAAAAAGAAAAACATGCAATGATATTACAAAGAATAAATCAATAGGGGCCGGCCCGGTGGCGCAAGCGGTTAAGTGCGCGCGCTCCGCTGCGGCAGCCCGGGGTTCGCTGGTTCGGATCCCGGGCGCGCACCGACGCACTGCTTGGTAAGCCATGCTGTGGCGGCGTCCCATATAAAGTGGAGGAAGATAGGCACAGATGTTAGCCCAGGGCCGTCTTCCTCAGCAAAAAAAGAGGAGGATTGGCGGATGTTAGCTCAGGGCTGATCTCCTCACAAAAAAAAAAAAAAAAAAAATCAATAGAAATTTTTGAGTGGCATTACATAGAGAGTAACTTGGAGACAGGCTAAGACTAGAAAAGAATGCTGGTTCGTGAAATGTACACAGAGCAAAGTCAAGATCAGTACCCAGAAGGTATAAGGTACAGAAAAATTGCTGTTATTTATGGGCCACATTTTAAAAAATCAAGTGGACGACATTTTTGCTGTGGCTTGTTGCCTTATACTTTCCCTTCCCAGGTGGCCACAACTTGTCTTTCTCTGATTATGAGTTCTTCTTTGACAAATAGAATCATTTGGTAAATCTTTTTCTTCTTTAATGCTTTTATTATTCATTCATTTAATATATATTTATTGAATGCATACTAAATGTCAGACATTTTGTTAGGTAGTGAAGATACAATGATGAACAAAATAGACATAGTGCCTACCCTCATGGTGGTTATTGTGTAAAGGAGAAAACATATATTTAACAAATAATTGCACAAGTAATTATTTAATATGGTTATTATATGTGCCATTAGGTAAAGTACAGAGGGCTATGAGATTTTATAGCAAGAGGAATTATCTAATCTGGTCAGAGGTTCTGAGAAAGATTCCCTGACAATTAAAATGATGTTTAGTCTGAGACTTAAAGGATGAATAAGAATTAGCTAAGCTAGTAAGAAATGTGTTTGTGTGAAAGACAGAGAGAGAGAGATGTGAAGGGAATGTCTCACATGCAGGAAACAGGATGTGCAAATGCTATGAAAGAAAAAGAATTTAGCATATTTCAGGAACAGAAAAGGTTGACATGGATGGAGCGAAGTGAAGAAAAGGGAGAGATTAGTGAAAGATGAGGATAGAGAAGTAGGCAGGAACAATATTATCTAAATCTTGTAGAATTTATAAATTTATTCTTAGAGCAACAGAGAGCTATTAAAGGCCTTTAGTGGGGGTTTTTAACACTGGTGAAACTGTGGATACTGGAATGGAGAAAGACAATATTAGAAACAGGAAAACCAATTAGGAGCCTATTTGTCTAAGTCCAGGCAATTGATCATGGTGGCTTAGACTGAGTAGTAGCAATAGAGGTTGAGAAAACTGAACACATTCAAGACGCATTTTGCACATTTGGAAAGTAGAATTGGCAAGATTTGATAATGAATTGGATGTAATGGAGTCAGGTAGAGGGAGTGTCAAGGATGGCTCCCAGGTTTCTGAAAAGAACAACTAAGCGGATGTAAAAGTCACTTACCAAGACGGTTAGCATTAGAAGAGAAGTTGGTTTGGTGGGTGCAGATCATAGGTTCAGTTTTTGCCTGTGAGGCACCAACAGTCAAATAGGCCATTGTATATATGGGTCTTGAGATTAATTTGGATTTAATGTTTAATGCTTGAATGTAGCATTTTTGGGGAGAAAATATTTCTGATAAGTAAAGTTACATAAAAATAATTTTCATTAACTATAGCTTCTATATTCGGTGAAATGAAATGTTCATCCAAAGTGAACCTGGAAGCTTAAAAACTATGTACATTTTATTCATTTAATTAAAATTCTGATAAGAAGAAATTATCTTTTCAGAAGAAGATCAACTAATTTATCTAATAACAGTGTTAAGTGATTATTATTCATTTAAATGCAAGTAAGAACTGTCCAAGGTCAAATTTCTTCCCGTACTGAAAGGCATAATATTTGGCAGGCTGATGTGCCATCCCTCCCAATCGCTTTGTACTTTCCTTTTTTTCTTTCTGGGCAAGTAGCATTTTTTCATGGACTACCTGTGGATTACAAAAGATATGTAGTTAAGAAGAAGCCATTTAAAAGACATCTCCTGCTCTCAAAAGATCAAGTTTTCAAGAAATAAATGGACTGTTGAAATGGAAGTTGACTTTGAGGTAATTGAATCCAGCTTTTCTCTAATGAATGAGCCCTTTCCATATCTGAATATGTTGTACATGCACTTTTCTTGAAATCTAATGAAAGGGAACCTGTATTTCAAGGAAATTATTTTGCACAATCATTCAGTTATGTATTTATTTCTTTATTTCTTTATGAATTCATTTATTCTACATATAGTAGTGTAACAGAGTGCTATGTTAGATGCTGGACAGCAGGAAGTTGGATAAAAAGATGAATCAGATATGGATACTTGCCCCTCAAGCAGCTTAAAGCCTGGTAGATATGAAAGAAAATTGCCATATAACAAGGAAAAAATAAGGATAAAAGAAAATACACAAATAAAATATCATAGTAATTCAGGACATGAAGAATCCACTTTTAGCTGGTAAATAACTTAAGCCTTGTAGTGGATATTGTAATATCAGAACATAATTGTTTTTATATCCATTTATCTCCATTTTATCTCCATTATGAAGCAGCCATGAAATTGATGACCTGCAAGTTCCAGGGGTGGACCTTGACTGGCTTAACTCAAAAATAGGCCCTGGCGGACCTAATCTAGGCAGCATTTCTCTGGCCACATGAGTGAGAAGATGACTTAAGCTAATTCAGTGTGAAGCCAAAGACTTTTACTGAATTGGGGGGGAGGGACAGAAGCTTTCCACATGATGTGGAAAGCAAATGTAAGGCTTAGAATTGCCACAACATTGTGTAACCATGAAGGAAACCAACCTGAGGAGAGAGATCACATGAAGGAATGGAGAGCCAAAGGAATCACGGAAAACTGGCTTTGGCCTGATGCAACTGCACATAAAGCCTTCTCTTTATCTTAATATTTCAATGGCAAGACCCTTTATTTCCTTTATTAATTATGCCAATTTGAGTGATTCTCTGTTATTTATAATCAAAACTGTTCTGACTGCTAAAATATTCACAAAGGAATTAGCATCTGAGCTAGAATTTGAAAAATGGTTAAAATGGAGCCTAAAGGGATGAAAGGAAACATTCCAGGCTTAGGACAGTAGAGAATTTCTGTATAAAATGTATCTTGGTTTGACTATAATGAAAACTGAATGAAGATATAGTCTGAAAGTGTTGGTTGAGGTAAAAGTCCTAGAAGAAATGAATGCCTGGCTAAGTAACCTGGACGTCATTCTACAGACCAGCAGCTTCCAATTATGAATAATCATGCATCTTTATTAGAAAAATATCTCACTCCACACTTTATATTTATTTGCTTATTTATAAAATATATATTCTTTATTACTGTAATAATACAAATAAAATTTTAATATGGTTCTCCCCATATCCTAGTGCATCATCTTGTATTTTCACTTGAATACGCTCCCCCCTCTTTGGAACCTACTGTAAGAAAATGACAAGCCACTGCAAATTTTTAAACAAAAGCATAATGTGATAAGAACCATAGCTTAGAAAGATCTATTTGAGAGCAACATCTAAAATGAATTTAAATAGATATACTGGAAATAGGGTAATTTGTTATGAGGTTTTTTGGCAATAAGCCAGTAATCCAAGAATAATTGGGATGTTTAATTTTAGTAGAGATAGTAGAAAAGAAGAGAAGGAGGTCAATTTCATAGCTATCGTGCAGGTAGAATCGGTTGAAAATATATATTAAATATCAACCCAGTGCCACTCAGATAATCGGAACTCAATACATTATAGTTTCCTTTTGATTTCTATGGAATTGACCCTACTTACTACTCAGTAAGGGAAATAAAACTGGACTCAACATTAATCAGGCCAATTTTATGTCTTTATCCATTAATGCTTGGAAGATTGGGAGTAGGAACCAAGAAAAGACACATTTATGATCTACCTTAATTTAAGCACTGGAAAATTGGATAAGATGTAAAGAAAAAAGAATAGAGAAAGCAAGGATTCTTGCAAGAGCCTAGTTAAAAGTTGATCATGTGGTCAAGACTGAGTAGGGAGGCATTGGGGATGTGATCTTTTTGTGAGTAAAAGATATTGTCAAATGATGAGAGACATCAATTCCCTGGGCCACTTAAGAATGTTACTCTGTGCGGTGTGAGCAGGAGCATTTGAGGAGTAATTCTATTTGACCCTGACAAAGTTACAGTTTGTTGACACTCAATGTTTCCCTGCCTTTGTCAACAAATGCTATACCCAGAAAAATCAGATTGAGCACAAAACTGAAAACAGCCTAAAAATACGTTTTGAATACATTACTAACTGTAAAGAGAAATTCAAACGCCACGTAAAAGTACTAGGTGAGAAATAAACCAGTATAATTATAGACCCAGTGACATACTATAAAGCATTTATTTCCCACTAAAAGAAGGTACTCTGTTAAGCACTTCAAGAAATGCCAGCGATCTAGCCTCAACAAATATTCTTATATTTGTCATTATAGATTATGAAAAAATTCATTTACAGAACATTCAATACTTTGTGTTTTTTCCCACTGTTCCTCTTAATATTTACATATCACTATGCTTTAAGAAATAAAAAAATCATATTCTGGGTACTAGGTGCTGATGTGAAACAGTCATTTTTCATGATTTGTCAATGAGTTTACGTTTTGTTCCTTTCCTCATGTATTTATATATTTCTACATATCTAAACAAATATTATATTTTTCTAAAAACATGCTGTACATATTTTAATGTCTGCACTTCACAACATAGAAGCCCACCTACTACTTTTCAGCATGGTGTCTTGAGAAGAGCAGTCGGCTGGGAAACCTGAGTTCCAGTCCAAGCTCTGTCACTAGTGTTGTAAGATTTGGGGCAGAGCCCAACCTACCTAAAAGTCAGTGTCTTCATTTGCCTCTAGGTCTCCAAGAACTCAGATTTTACACTACTTCATAACTTAATGCTGTTTGTAAAACAAAACAAAACAAAGCAAACAAAACAAAACAAAGCAAACAAAACAAAACCCGCTATATATTGTCAAAAGACTTAATGAACTTGCACGAGGTCCCATAGCTAGCAAGCAGCAGAACCAAGATTTGAACACAAATGCAACTATTTGATACTAAAGACCATACTTTTAAGCATTACACTAAAGTTTGTAGATCTAAAGATGCTTATAATAAATTTAATTTGTGAAGGTCATATTGGAAGTCTACCAGTTCTCTGGTACAGCAATTAAGGAACATTAAAAATAATGAAAGATAATAATTGGGGAAACTGTGTGCAGGAGGAGAGGAGGTATAAGAGCTCTCTGTACTTTCTGCTCAATTTTCCTGTAGACCTAAAACTGCTCTAAAAAATAAAGTCTATTAATAAAAAAATTAAAATGATATGATTTTATCATGAAGATCCCTTAAAATCATCAGATGAACGCCCCATAAATTATTGATAAGATCTGGAACACCCTAAGCACAGTTCTATGAACTGTCAGGATCCAGGTATAATGACTGCAAGTAGGTGATTTGCTTCCTAACAACTACAACTGTTTTTGGAAGGAGTGGAAATGTGCTTAACAAAAAAATGCCTGGGCCAAATCTACCATATAAAAGTCATTTTCAAGACCAACATAGTTGAACACCTTTTTTTTCCCCCACCATACCTGTCTCTTCCCTTGATTCCTATGCCTGACATCATCCCTGCCACATTTCTTAGCACCTCGTTGAAAATACTGGTAATTGATCCTTCCCTGGGTGCGTGCCACTGGACTTGTTTCCACATGTCTGTTGCACAGCCCTTGACAACAGTGTGATTTCAACTGAGGAATGTAGATAATATAAATGTTAATGATGTTAAATTTTATATTATAATAATAGCTTTTACATTAAATTTCAAGTCAAAAAACTATAAATTGATACATATGCCACTTCTAAAAAGTAATTTATACTCTGGTTCATCATTAAAAGTTTTTAATGTCAGGTAATTAATCCTCTTTCAAAAACATTTATTATTCAATCTTTACCAAAAATTATATTACCACATAACAAAAATTATGTTCTATATATTCCAAAAGTACATGATAAAATCTTATGCCTCACAAAGAGAATGGGCATAGTCTTTTACGACTGTAATCTTGATGTTCAGTCCAGTAAAAATATCACTAGCCTCTTCCTCCTGACATATTTATGGATAAATATTGTCTGTACATTGAATACTTCTAGTTTATGTGCCTCTCAGTTGATTTTATTCCAAAGTACAGATGGAAACATTTGTATTCTGTTCCTTCTACATTTGTTATTTTAAAAGATATCCTATCACTTTATCTTATACTTTCATGAGTTATGGTCTAGACTCTAAACATGACCATTCAGACCTTGCAAGATATTGAAAACGTAAAGAAACCAAAAAGTAAAGCTTACTTGACACACTAACTGGATGATATATTGATTTAAAAGTGGATAAAATTAGATCTATATCTTTGCAGGGAGGGAATGCAATGTAATGTAATGTTGCAGGGAGGGAGAGACAAGGGTAACATACATTTTTTTAAAGACATGTATTTTTTAAAGACAGGAAAAGAATTACTTTAATTGACTAAAGATTTTCATTAATGCTGATATAGAATAAGCATGATAGAGCTTTAAGAGTAAAAGCAATTAGATAGTATTGCAGTAGCTGACTCAGCACTGCAGGAATCCAGGAAGGTGTAAGTAAATATAAAAAATGAACAATGGCAGAAATAGCTCTTAAGGATTCACTGACTCAGACTATATTGACCCAGAGAGATTGTTGTAAGTTCTGGGTTTGTGATGAAAAAAAGTAATATAGCGCCTCTCCTCATGGAGTTTATATTCCACTTGGAAAGATAAGCAGTAGCAACTAATGTTTAGAGCTTGTGAGAAGCATAAGCAGGAAAGAAATAGACTCTATAATAGAAAATTAACAGTGTAGGGCTGAGTAGGCAGAGGAGGCCTCTCTGGGGAAGTGACATTTGAGCTGAGACATGATGGAAAAGAAGTAACAGGATAACAAGAATAGACAAAGATATCTCCCAGCAGATAGTACAGCAAGTGCAAATGCCCTAAGGTGGAAAAATAATTTTGTTATAAAAAGAACTTTCATCTAAGAGTAGTGGCTGAGGGAGAAAGTGGCATGAGATGAGACTGAATGGTGAGCAGGTTCAAGATATTGCATGGCCTTGTAGCCATTAAAAGATGTTGGAAATATATTCTAAAAGCAGTAAGAACCATGAACAGAATTTTAAAAGGCAGTGAAATGATATAACTTGAGTTTTTAAAATAAGCAGATTATCTGATGTGTGGAGAATGTATTGTAGGAGGGCAACAGTAGAAATGGTTGGCAACCATTGTTTTTGCCTTCCCAACATCCATTTCCCCATCTCTTGGAAATAGTGCCTTGATGTTCCTTTAGGGAATGACATTTCCCTTCTCTCTGTCCCTACGGTTTGGGTGGAGCTGACTCACTTGAATCAGAATTCCACATAGCTACTCTTGACAAATAAGAGCAATGTTTCCCTCTGGTCCAGTACTTGGTTCTGGAATGCCTATATGACTGAGGCCAGGCTCATGAGAGCCTTACCTTAGACTTTTACTAGAGCAAATAATTGGGAAAGAGAAATGATGTTTCTCTGGAAAGGAGAGCTTGACTAAAACTGAAATCAATGCAGTTTGGAGACACTTGAAGTAATCTGGAAAGAAATTATGGTGACTTGATTTTGCTGGGAAGAAGGAGATAGAGAGGAGTGGGTGCATTGTAAGCATATCTTTGAAGTAGATTTGACTGGCCTTCTTATGGAATACATGGAAATAATGAAGAATAACACTTCAACTTTTGCTTTATGAGTCAGAGTGAATGGATGGTAGTCCAAATTGTGTGAAGAAAAGACCTAAAGTGAACTAGAGTTGATGAATAAGGAAATCAATCAATCTGTTCTTGCACTTGTCAAAATTGAGACAACTTTGACCCTGTTGAGTGGATATGTCATGAAGATAATTGGATATATGAATTTGAATCTTAGGAGAGAAGTATGAACTATATATATGTATACATAGGTTGAAGTTAGAACAGGAAAGGAGTGAGTGCAGACAGAGAGCTTAACAGGACCCAGGTCAAATCCCAAGGAACTCCAACAAAGTAGACTGAAAAGGAGCAGGATATAAGACAAAGAATAGGAATTACCAATATTTATCATAATCCTTTTACAAACTGTGAATCAGAAAGAAGAATCTTAGCAGATGCTTAATTTAAAAATGCTAAATATGGTCTTTGCTATCAAAAAACACCTGAAATCCCTTAGGATTATCAAAGCAAATGTCTATATGAAGGCACCACTTTATTATTATTCAGAAAATTGTGCTTTCTGAAATGTCTATTCACTCGCACTGAGGAAAGGTTTCCAGGTGACCATTTGCTCCTAGAAAAAATAAATGCTATAGATTCTGAATTCTTCATGAAGCTACTGGATCTTTCCAATCCTGAAACTAATTTCAATTCATTTTGGGGACTATGTGAGAGAGAAAGTCAAGGAGGGCTGTTATAGATTGGAGGCCATCGTAGTGAGGAAAGCATCAGTAAGTGGTCGTACTTCCTCCGCCTCTTTTCATGGGCAGCACTTTGGATGAACCAAATGCTCTGCCTTGCTGAGAACTTAATAAAAAGAACAAAATGTGTGAAATTTCACAGAAGTAGTTCTAAATTTAGACAGAATATAATTATTTATACTATTGTACAACAAACCCATTAGTTGGTGCTTAGTGACTCGTCATGATTCCATTTTTTTTTTTTTTTGTGAGGAAGATCAGCCCTGAGCTAACATCCATGCTAATCCTCCTCTTTTTGCTGAGGAAGACCAGCTCTGAGCTAACATCTATTGCCAATCCTCCTCTTTTTTTTTTTTCCCCCCAAAGCCCTAGTAGGTAGTTGTATGTCATAGTTGCACATTCTTCTAGTTGCTATATGTAGGACACGGCCTCAGCATGGCCGGAGAAGCGGTGTGTCAGTGCGCGCCCGGGATCCGAACCCTGGGCCGCTGGTAGCGGAGTGCGTGCACTTAACCGCTAAGCCACGGGGCCGGCCCATGATTCCATTTTTTATATCATAAGAAACACAAATTCAAAGTGGTAAATTACATCAAGTAGTGGGAACTTAACAACAATATGGTATTTTTATAAGGCAAAGTAACTCTGAGTATTAGACTGAGGTGTATCATCCTCAAAATGATATATCACCTGGATTGAAAGGAATGGAGAATCTTCTTCATTTAACAAATAACAGTGGCTGTCTAGGCATTGGAGATGCTACCATAAACAAGAAAGAGAGAAGCACTGCTCTTATTGACTTCAAATTCAAGTAAACAAAAAATATACAAACAAATAAACAAAAATAAGTAAACATGTGGTAGTTTAAGATAATGATATGACCTTGATGGAAATAGAGAAACAATAGTGATCGGGGTGAAGAGTACAAATACCAACTGGGTATGTATGGGAATTATGGCCAATGTGCATCCTCTCTTACTTCCATGAGAGACTACGTGGCTAGTGCTCATTTACCCATAGTTGCCAGTCACAGTTGCTTTCATTGTAGCTGTTGACACCAGAAGGAAAGAAAATATCCCACCCTATCCCACACCCACAGGGCCTCCCTTCCAGACCACACATTCTGTAAGGCCAAATATCCTTCCTCCTTCGAAAGATTATTGGGACTAAATTCACTATATGCCTCATATCCCTGCTTTCTACCCCAGCTTCTGTGTAGAGTGTACGTGAACGGTGTGCCAGCATGCAAGTGGCACTGTGAAGGTATAAGTCCTTTAAACTATCCCTTCTTCTATTCTCATCTGTGTGACTCTCAGTATGTCTGCCCCTGACCTGCCATCCCACTCACACTTCCTTTCCCTCCAAAACAATTCCACTGGGCTTTCTGAAACTCTCCTTGTAAAACCGGCAAATCCCTACAACCCTACCAGCTTCCCCAAACATTACTTTAATTGAAAAGTGAATAACTACTGAGAAACCTTCTACAGCTTTCCCAAGTAGAGGTTGTTTATTTAACATTCTAGAAAATAATAGCCAATGATAACAGCAAGTATTTATTGCACACTTCCTATGTAGAAGCACTACACCCATAATGTACATGAATTTGTTTCATGAATAAATTTTATAAATTTATTTTATTTAATTATCACAGCAATCCTGTGAGGTAAGTACTTTTATCCATATTTTAGAGATGTGGAACTGAGGCATAGAAAGATTAAGCAACCTTCTCAGGGTCACAGAATTACAGAGAGCTGAAACCAGCAATGGAATCCAGACAGTCTGAATCCAGAGTTAGTGCTCTTGGGCAATATCTTCTTCCTTGGTAGCACATGGGTTAGAAGTGGAGCCCGAGTTCTCATTGTTGCCTTGCTCCTTAAAAGCTCTTCTAGCTCTTGAAAACTGCTGTTCCTTGTTGTTTTCATCTACCAACCTCCTGGCCAATTCATCTCATTTGGTAAATATTTTGGTACTCAGGTCAGGGTATTTCTTTCCTCCTCAATTCCTGCCATCATCTCAGGAAATTCAATGTCCACATGGACAATTTATCGAACATCACATTTTAATGGTTCCCTGACTTCCTTATCATTAATGGTATAATTCACATCATTTCCACCAATCCATTATAATTTATCACTGAAAAATTTTCCACTTCCAAAATCACAAACATTTCACTCTCTTATGAAAATTCCCATTTGCCTGCACAAGATACCCAGCTCTGTGGGGCTGGCCTGGTGGCATACTGGTTAAGTTCGTGCACTCTGCTTCAGTGGCCTGGGGTTCACGAGTTCAGACCCCAGGTGCAGACCTACGCACTGCTCATCAAGCCATGCTGTGGCAGCATCCCTCATACAAAATAGAAGAAGATGGGCACAGACGTTAGGTCAGGGCCAATCTTCCTCAGCAAAAAGAGAAATATTGAATATTGGCAACAAATGTTAGCTCAGGGCCAATCTTCCTTATCAAAAAAAAAAGAGAGAGCGAGATCCAACTCTTAACTGTTCTTCAATCTCTTTGAGCCTTCAGCTCCATTGACTTCTCCACTTTCTTCCAAAATATCAAACTTCTTATATTTTTGATTGATTCTAAAATCTTTCATTTCAATCATTTAGGTACCAATACACTAACCTCCCCTGTCCATTTGTTCTTTCAAAGCCTCCAAGTAGAAAAATTCCAACTGTGAGTCCAACAATCTTTGTTACCTGTGTCTGTGTCTATACTCAGATAGCTGAACTCTCCTCAGTGGATTGGAATTCCTATAAATTCAATCAACAACCTCATCTACCTACAATCTTAATATAATTCTCTAATCATCTTGATCTAATTTCTATAAGAAATATTTCAAATTTCCTCCCTTCTTTACAAACCATGACACCCTTTCTATACTCTTTACTCTCAGCAGATGCCTGCATTGTGCTTAAATTAAATGATTGGAGCCATCAGACAGGAATTCCTTCAATATTCTCTGCCAAATCTGTCAGTAACCTGCATCTGTACCAATCTTCTCCTTCTGTCACCTTGATACAAAAAAGTATATATTTCCCCTTCTTTGAAGGCCAATTCCTCTACGTGTAATCTAAGTCCCAGTCCCTCTCACATTCTCTGGAATCTGTGATAATATTTAATGCTTTAGCTTTCAGAATGTCTTTTTCTTTTTACTATGACCCGCAACAAGAAATATATATTACATTGCAACACAATATATACATATTATATATATATAATATATGTATCATGTATAATACATATACTATATGTAAGTACTATCATGTATAAATATACAAAATATATTTCTTGCTGTGGATTGCAGTCAACAATTTATACAAATAACCAAAACAAAATTTCGTAAGATAAGATTACTTTACTATGCGTGATGCACTGATATTTTTTCTTCTTTTCTTTTTCATTTTTTTTTTTTTAATGCTGGTCACCACTCACTAAATTAGTGTTACAACACTCTAGTGAGTTATAACCTGTAGTTTGAACCACAGTGAATTACTCTGTTCCCTTATAACTTTATCTTTAAATTCTTTCATCTAAAAGTTTTTTTAAAAACTTTGACCCCCAAGTGCTCCTTCAGCTCATATCCTCCACACATTTAGACTTATTAGACCAATCTAATCTGCCTTCTGCCCCCACTACTCCATGAAACCCACTTTCCTTAAGCTTCAGTTAGCTTCCTGTAACTAAATTCAATGGACATGTGTCAGCCTTCACCCTACTTAATATCTTAGCAGTATTTAACAGTTGATCACAGCCTCCTTCTGGAAAAGTTAATTTTGCTTTGCTTCCATGATACTACATTCCATGGGCTTTCATCTCTTCTCTCTGCCTACCTTCTTTCAGCCTTTCTGCTGGCTCCTCTATCAGATTCTCAAGTATGGGAGGCCATCTAGTCGTTTCGCTCTTCTCTCTCAGCATCTCCTTCTCACTTGTACTTTAGTTCTTGCTCTAGTTCTCACTCTCATTGTTTGAATTCCCATCCAGATTTAGGAGACAAGTGAGACGTCCTATTTATAGGCTAGAGGCCTTTGGACATTAGCTATGTAATAAAGCTTCTTTCCCCTGAAGAATATTGGACTGTTCTGAATAATTCAGAATCCAAAGCTTCCCCTGAATCACTTCCAGGCATATGCTGTTACATAACAGAGAAATACTGCTTTTTATATTCTATGCTAGTGATCCTGACTGCTTTAGCACATTTAGAATTGACTGTATAATTTTTGACATATCAAAGAACATCAAGATTTCATCTGCATTTCCTATTTAGTTAAATTCAAGGTTTCCCTTTCTCCCTATAGGACTTATGTATCCCTGGAAGTTAACAGCTTCTCTTGAAAGTCAGCTGGAAGCCTTTGAAAGTTACACGCTCAGTATCTGAGGGATAGATTTTCATGATGTATGAGTCATCACACTAACCTTTCCTGGCTTTGAAAATTCTGTGATCTGTTCCAAGAGATTTGGCAGTTTCTCCTATCTTTAATTGCATTGCCTGGAGTGTGACCAGAAATCCTCTTTCAAATGTCTAAATGACAAAATGAAACTCAGCTTTATTTTCTTGTGTATTTTTTCTCAAATTATGTGTTGTAAATCACTTGGTTGATGCTTTAAAAATATGCAGATAATGTTCCAGCAACAAATATTTGCTCAATTTATAATAAATTTTCACTGTGCAGATCCATGTTATGTTCTTCTGAATCCAGTACTTTTCATTTCCATGTTGTATCCCAATGTAATAATTTTTATAAATTTTGGGCTGCAATTATGGTTCCAAATTAAATTGAAATTCAATCTTCTGTTTGGTTACCAATTTGCAAATAACCTAGCTGAGTTCACAATTAGATAAATGTGCACCTACACATAGTTAAGTTCGCAGGCAGACAGGACCATGTGGCAATTCATTGCTTTTCCAAAGTTTTGGCATTGAGGTTGCAAATTTAATCTGGATTATACAATGCACCTCAACTTTAAAACATTAAAATGTGGAGACAACGCATCTCTGAATTAAATAAAAATAGCCCACGTTGTTGAAATTTGCTGATTAAATTAATTGATAAAATTGCAAAGAATCAGTAAACTTTTTGAATAATAGCTTGCTTAATCTACGTAACTTAAAATAATTTTAATTCATATATATTTACTTATCATGCATATGTGTAATTAAAATTTTGATATATAGCTTAAGGCTGCAAGCACACATATGTCAGTTAACAACTGTTCACGTTTTATTGAAACTCATTCTATTTCTCCTCTAATTTCATCACTCTGACTATTCCTACTCCTCCCAGGATGCCTTTATTTTTGGTTTTAAGATGACTAAAGTAAGCCATTCCTTTAAAGGATCAAATCTGCCCCATTTTTTCCCTGAGAATCCTAACCAAACAAATCATGTTTGTATAACTTCACTGTTACATTAACAATTAAAGAGACAACAACCAATAAGGCTATAAAACTTTTATTAGAGTAATTAAGATATTACTCTATAAACATTTGGTTTCTAGGATTTAGTTGTCATAGGGACAAGCAATTATAAATTATAGTGACATGCTGCTAATTAAACGGCTTAGACTTAGAGGAAGAGGAAGAAAAAGCCCAAATTATCAAGCCATCATTGAAAAAAGTATAACTAAACTTTATATTTGTAATTTTTTACTCAATAGTAAAAATGCACTTATTGAAAAACATTTACATCAAATTTAAGTCCTGTTAATATTACTACTGAAGTTACTAAAAAAAAACTATGCTTATACCTGATTGAACTAATTCATGAATGTTAAAAGTGTCAACAATCAAAATTGACTTGACTACAGAAACATTTTTAAAAATATATTAGTATAAGCCAAATAATTTCCAACTCTACTAGGCTTATTTGATCATAATACATTGTTTCCCCAATTCATTTTATCTTTCAACATGGCCAGTCAGGAAATAAAATCTCCACATTAAATGCAATACCTTTATCAGTCCTACCCAGGGCAGTCCAAATAGAGGACAGTCGCTCTGAAGGAGCCAAATAGATAAAGTTGAAGGTGTTTAGGTAGTGGAGGTTTTTCCTAAATATATAATCAAATTTGGTCATTGTAATGACCAAATAATTTCCCCAATTATATAATTTCCAACAATAGTTGTGTTAATCTACTGATTGGATTGGCAAAGGGGTATAAGATGGTAAAACACAGTTTGTAGAATCAATTGACTCAAAGCTTGGCCTTGATAACCCAGCCTGATGCTATTACCTCCCTTCTGGAGGAAATAATATTGAGCAAGGATTGAAGGCACAGGCTATTGAGTCAGATTGACTAGTTTGAATGGTACCTTGTCACTCATCAGCTTAGGATCTTGTCCAAGTTATTTAAACTGTCTGTCCTTTTGTTACTTCTGTCAAAGAGGGAAAATAATAGTACCTACCTTATAAGGTTATTTGTATGAGCAAATGATTTCATACAGGTAAAGAACCTAGACTAGGGGCCGGCCTGATGGCGCAAGTGGTTAAGTGCATGCGCTCTGCTGCGGCGGCCAGGGGTCCGCTGGTTCGGATCCCGGGCGCGCACCCACGCACTGCTTGGCAAGCCATGCTGTGGCGGCGTCCCATATAAAGTGGAAGAAGACGGGCATGGATGTTAGCCCAGGGCCAGTCTTCCTCAGGAAAAAAAGAGGAGGATTGGCAGATGTTAGCACAAGGCTGATCGCCTCATAAAAAAAAAAAAAAAAAAAGAACCTAGACTAAAACCTGGAAAATAGTAAGCTTTTGATAAATGTTAGCTACTGATATTACAAATTTAATGTGAATGTCTCGTTTCCCAAACTGATTAATAAACTACTCCACGTTGGGGACCAAACATTAATTTTATTTTTACTTCCAATACTAGCAATCAGTAGGTATTCAGTGAATACCTGTTAAATAATAATACAAAGATGCATTATGTTATGTCTTAGAAGAAGGTTAGGTACTAATTAGAATTCAGATTCTGATGACAAGGATTCCACATGAATACTTCAGAATAAATTAGTTATACCAAAGCAAATACCTGTAAGTAAATTAATATACCCATTTATTCAAAAGTCTATAGATATGTTTAGGCAGATATTATTTTCACAAAAGACTGTGCTTCCAGTTTTTAAGTAGAAATAGTCAAGATCAGAATTTCCTAAATGATGTTTTATGGACATATTTACAGGGGTTATTGTCTATAACAGATTTTTTAAACTTTATGATTTAATTTATATGATAAGATTTTTAGGTATATTATGGATCATCTGAAGATCATCTTAAACAAGAACTGTTTCATAAATTCAGTACCCAGCTTGTGTTTATGATAATGGCATAACAAGGAAAAGCTTTTAATTGTCAGAGTCAAATAAGAAAATGACCATTTACACATAGCTAATGAGTTTTGCCAGGTGAAGGCCAAATATCATATCAGTGTACTGAATGAACAAGATATTCAAAGTAGTTTAATAGAAAAAAGTTATAGAGAATTGAGTCATCACATAGTCACTTCAAACTAAAAGTAGTCTTTGCTTTAAAAGAGTCAGTACCATTTTCAACTTGAGGAGTCATTTATTTTGAGCAAGACATTCATTCATTACATCAAATTAGTTTTGTTAATGTTAATTTTGTTTCATAGTTTTGCTTATGTAAATACATAAGAGCTACAAGTAACAGAAAATTATACTTATTTCTGTGTTTTTACATATTTAAGTAATACTATAATAAACAGCAAATTAAATAACCATTAGCAATATATGAGTGCTTTCCTTTTAAAATGGTTCCATACATTACTCAAATGAGAAATATTGATTAGGATGATGAAAGGCCATTAGCATGTTAAACATTGTAGTGCTAGAAGGAATTTAGCAGTATTTTATAAATATCCAATATTTTCAGGACAAAGAGACTTTTACCTCAGTTATTACTCTCTTCTCTAAAAGAATGATTGGCCAACTACAGCCTATGGGCCAAATCAACCTAATGTGTGTTTTTGTAAATAAATTATAATTGGAATACAGCCACACCCATTCATGTATTGTTTATGGCTTCTTTCGCCTAACAGCAGAGTTGAATAGTTCCGACAGAGACTACACAGCCAAAAATATTTACTACCTGAACCATTATAGAAAATATTTGCTGATCACTGTTCTAGAATTTTCTGTTTCTTTTTCTTCATATTAAATGTATCAAAATATCTTCACACAAATCAATGGAATAGAACAGAGAATAAATAAATAGACCTACACAAATTATGTCCAAAACACTTTTAACGAAGATGAAAAAAACAATTCAATGGAAGAAAGGTAACCTTTTTAACAAATGGTCCTGCAGCAATTGGACATGCATAGGCCAAAAAAAAGAACCTCAAATATTTTATGCAAAAATTTAAAAATTAATTCAAAATGAATCACAAACTTGAAGGTAAAACATAATGTCAATGTAATGTAACATAATATAAAAAGTAAAACTTCTAGGAAAAAAACTTAGAAAAAAATATTCAGGATTTAGTGTTAAGCGAAGAATTTTTATATTTGATGCCAAAAGCACAATCTGTAAAAGAAAAATTGATCAATTTGATCTCATCAAAATTAAAAACTTTTGCTCTACAAAAGACTCTGTTAGATTTAAAAGATGAACTACAGTCTGAGAGAAAATATTTGCAAATCACACAAAGGACTACTTTCTAGAATATATAAAGGGCCAAAAATAAGTATCTGGATTATGTAAAGAACTCTCAAAACTCAACAGTAAAGAACAATCCAATTATAAAATAGGCAAAAGATGAACAGACATTTCACCAAAAGGATATGTAAATGGCAAATAAAATTTGCCATCTATATACCCCCAAAGAGGATAAATTGATAGCACATGAAAAGATGTTCAACATGATTTACCGTTAAAAAAATGAAAATTAAAACCACAATGAGATACTACACATCTATCAGAATAACAGTACCAAATGCTGGCAAGCACGTGGAAAAATTGGATCACTCACACATTACTAGTGAGAATGTAAAATAACACAGCCACTACGGAACGGTTCGGCAGTTTCTTATAAAACTGAACATGCAACTACCATATGTCCCAGCAACTGCACTTTTGGACATTTATCCAAGAGAAATGAATACTTACGTTCATGCAAAAGCCTGTAAACAAATGTTCGTAGCAGCTTTATTTGTAATAGTTAAAAACTGAAACAAGCCAGGTGTCCTTCAATGGGTGAAAGGTTAAACTGTGGGGCATACATGCAATGGAATACTACTCAGCAATAAAAAGGAATGAAGTATTGATGCATGCAACAACTTGGATAAGTCTCCAGGAAATTATGCAGGGTGAAAAAAAACAATCCTAAAAAGATTCATACTATAAAATTCCACTCACATAAAATTCTAGAAATGACAAAAGTATAGAGATGGAGACCAAATTAGTGGTTGTTAGGGATTAAGGAAGGGGTAGGAGCTGGAGAAAGTGGTTCTAAAAGTGTACAATAGGTATCCTTGTAGTGACGGAACTGTTTTGTATCTTGATTGTGATGGTAGTTACATGAACTGATGCATGGGACAAAATTATATACAACTAAATACACAGACACACAACAAATAACTACATATAAAACTAGGGAAATCTGAATAAGATGATGGGATTGTATCAATGTCAATTTCCTCACCATGGTAATTATACTATAGTTTTATTAGATGTCACCATGGGGAGAAACAGGTAAAGGGTACCTGGGATCTCTCAGCATTATTTCTGTACAGCTGCGTGTGAATCTTCAACGGTCACAAAATAAAATTTAATTAAAATTTTAAGAAAACTTACTCCATAGAATAAAAGTAACTTGCAAATATTGCTTCCCTTATCTTTTTTGAACAACTTTCTCTGTGAAATTTTAATGTATAACTTATTCAACAAATACGCATTAGGTATCCACAGAATTATATAATGACATTTTACTAGGCACTTAGGAATGAAAGTAAGACTTAACTTTGGCCACTAAGAAGATAATAATAGCCAATTTCCACCCAAAAATGTCTTCAAATTAATTACACAATTACTAAAAAGTATATTAGTACTCTGTTGTGTTAATTCTATAACTCCCCACTACTATAGAATATGCTTATTTTAAATGCTTTAGACAGAGCCCCAGAACATGAGCTCTGGATTCAGAATGCCTGGGTTTGAATTAAGTCTTTGAAATCTACCAGCTGTGATACCTTGGGTAAATAAATTAACTTCTATATGCCTCATTTTCCTAATCTGAAAACTTGGGATAATAAAGTATCCATAGCAGTTTTTGTCAGGATTATTTAATATAAAGAGCCTAGACTAGAGTAAGCACTGAACTGTTCTTGTTTTCATATGTAGTAATGAATATAAAAGAATAGAATGATCCCATGTTCTCAGCTATTATTAAAAATTAGGAAATCATATTTAGATGGCTCAACTGAAGCATATACATATATACATCTAGACATTATTCAGTTGGCTTTTGCTGTTTTTAAAGAGCCCTAAACTTTCTTTTCTTAATAAACATGGAATACTGTAAATATTATGTAAATATATGTTGCTTGAACCACTCTTAACTTTGGGAGTTGTAGTTTACATAATCTTTCAGACATATTTACTTATTTTCACTGATGAAAAGGTGAACTGAAATATTATGAAACAGATACTCAAAAGCTTAACCAATGAAATATTCTTCACATGAGATCTTGAAAATGATAACGCTACCAATAAAAGATCAATATTCACAACAACAGAGAGAATAATTATTCACTTCTTTAACACATTCAAAACAGAAACGTCTGGATTTCTTCTCTATTTTGATATGAATAAATACTCCTTGAACTGGTCCCGTTAAAGCCTGATGCCCTTTATAGTTCTAAGCAGATGTTTTCTGCTTTCCCTCTTAATTTATTTTTTCCTTTTCATTATATTAGTCCCTTTTCTTTTCCACTTTTCAGCTTATAGAATTATTTTTCCAGAGAAGCTACACATGTACATAAAAATAGGTAATAGAGCCTGACAACACTTCGTAACATTTTTTATTTTCAAAATTCTTTGAAAATCACCATTATTCCTATTATTTGATAGGTTAGGAAAATGTGACTGTATTTTATTAAAAGAATCATGTTACCTGCACTGGTCATGTTATTTTTTAATTTCTACTTTCCAATAGCAAGTACTACGTAAAAGTTGGTATTTTACTTAAGTCATACCGAGTAGACATGGTAAAGGCCTATTAGGCTCCTAGTCGACTCAACCACTGTATAAAATTACTCCCGAGAGTATATTTTTTAATGCTGTTTCCAGGATGGTTTTGAATAACTGAAGTGTTCACAGTTCCCATGGGAGGATATTTCATAGCATGATTTTAGTATTAGAACATTTCTCCTGAAACCATATTTGCTTAAAATTTCTGTTCTTATATTACAATATTATTTTACTTCTCTTACATCCCCTAAACATATTTTGCTTTGATTTTTATGAATTCCTCATTCAATTATCTCATGACTAATTAATGAGTATTTTATCACTAATATTTCTCATAAAATAATTTATATTAACTCAGCTATTCAAAGAAATGGAGAAAAGCCTAAGCATATATTATTCAGAACCAAAGATAATTGATCAAATATATGATTTTTAAATGTCTACTTAAATGATATCTATTAAGCTGACTCATTTTGCAGACTTCAAGAAAAGAAAAGGTACATTATAAATATAGCAAAAAATCAAATTAGAACCATTGATAGGACACAGAAGGATTGAAGAAATAAGGAAGAATTGGCTTATCCATACAGCAAACCAGCCCTACATTTGCTCAATCTTAAACTATCTAAAGGCAATTGTTTTATATATTTTTTCTAAGATTAGCCAACAAATAAACATAAACTCTTAGTCTTTAAAATTTTGATGACTACGACTGGTAAAAATAAGCAAGACAAATAAATTTGTAAATAGATAAAACTCCAAGTGTAACATTATGATATACAAAATTTCATGCAAGCACATTGGATTTAATAGAAATAATGGTCACCAAAGAAAATCTCCAATAGAATAAGTTATAAATGATAATATTTTATATAGGCAAAAAATCAATGGATAAAATCTTATTTAAAAATTTTATAAGAAAAATTATAGTAATAAAACTAATTTTGGTAAATTTAAAATGAAACTGTCAAAATTGAGGAACAGTTAACTGTACAGAGAAAATTGATCAGCAGATTAAACTGATGCAATGACATATACTCCCCCAAATATATTTTTATTTACCCTCAAATATTTTCACAAAAAAAATAATCAATTTTGTAATAATTCTGATTAAAATATTCTATGTGCATGAACAAAAGGCAAAGTGATCTTAGGATCAAAATATAAGTTAAATACATACACCAAATAGCCAAAGCAATCTTGAGAAAGAAGAACAAAGCCTGAAGCATCACACTCCCTGATTTCAAAGTATACTGCAAAGCTATGGTAATCAAAACAGCATGATACTGGCACAAAAACAGACACATAGGCCAATGGAACAGAATAGAGAGCCCAGAAATTAATCCACACTTATATGGTCAATTAATCTACAACAAAGGAGGCAAGAATATACAACGGGGAAAAGACAGTCTCTTCAATAAATGGTGTTGGGTAAACTGGTCAGCTACATGTGAAAGAATGAAACTGGACCACTTTCTTACACCATATACCAAAATAAAGTCAAAATGGATTAAAGACTTAAATGTAAGATCTGAAACCATAAAAATCCTAGAAGAAAACATAGGTAGTACACTCTTTGACTTGGTCTTAGCAATATTTTTTTGGATCTGTCTCCTCAGGCAAAGGCAACAAAAGCAAATATAAACAAATGAGACTACATCAAACTAAAAAGCTTTTGCACAGCAAAGGAAACCATCAACAAAACAAAAAGGCAACCTACTGAATGGCAGAAGATATTTGCAAATGATATATCCAATAAGGAGTTAATATCCAAAATATATAAAAAACTCATATAACTCAATAGCTAAAAATACAAACATTCTGATTAAAAAATGAGCAGAAGACCTAAATAGACATTTTTCCAAGGAAGACATACAGATGGCCAACAGACATATGAAAATGTGCTCAACATCACTAATCATCAGGGAAATGCCAATCAAAATCACAAGGAGATAACACCTCATACCTGTCAGAATGGCTATTATCAAAAAGACAACAAATAACAAGTGTTGGTGAGGATGTGGAGGAAAGGGAACCCTCATGCATTGTTGGTGGGCATGTGTTTGGTGCAGCCACTATGGAAAACAGTATGGAAGTTCCTCAAAAAATTAAAAACACAACTATACAATCCAGCAATTCCACCTCTGGGTATTTACCCAAAGAAAACAAAGACACTAATTCAAAAAGATATGTGCACCCCTATGTTTGTTGCAGTATTATTTACAATAGTCAAGATATGGAAGCAACCTAAGTGTCTATCAATAGATGAATGGATAAAGATGTGGTGTATGTGTGTATATATATATATATATATATATATATATATATATATACACACACACATACACACAATAGAATATTACTCAGCCATAAAAAAGAATGTAATCTTGCCATTTGTAACAACATGGATGGACCTAGAGGGTATTATGCTAAGTGAAATAAGTCAGACAGAGAAAGACAAATACTGTATGATTTCACTTATGTGTGAATCTAAAAAACAAAACAAACAAAACAAAACAGAAACAGACTCATGAATTCAGAGAACAAACTGGTGATTGCCAGAGTGGAGGTGAGTGGGTGGTTAGGCAAAATAGGTGAAGAGGATTAAGAGGTACAGACTTCCAGTTATAAAAATAAATAAGTCACAGGGACATAATGTACAGCATAGGGAATATAGTCAATGATATTGTAATAACTTTATATAGTGACAGATGGTTATTAGACTTATCGTGGTGATTGTTTCGTATGTATATAAATGTTGAATTACTATGTTGTACACCTGAAACTAACATAATACTGTATGTCAACTATACTCCAATAAAAACAAAAAGATCCTTTCCAATAAAATCCTTCTTTACTAAAAAAAAATAAAATAAAAATACTCAGCTAAAAACAGTCAGATCAAAATATTCTGTATCTATATTTTAAAAATATAATAAACACCCTCTGATGTTTAAAAACAAAATAAATTATTTTTATAAGATTCAGGATAGAACCAATTATACACTATTACTTCACTTAACAAACAATTACTGAGGGACTTTGTCAAACTTGTGCTTAGTAATAAGAACCAAGTTGCTGACAATGTGGATATCAAAATCTGTGAAACTCATAGAGAATTGTATAGCGTAATTATAATAAAGCTTATTAAATAAAAATATATTTTTGCATGAATGCTTCTAAAAATGTTTACTAATATTGTTACCAGTCTTTGTGGTTCATAACACATTTTCACAAAAACTTTTTCAATTGCTGATCCTAAGAACCTATTTTTAGATTAGAAAGCATGTGGACCAGAGAAATAAAGTGACATGCCCAAGATTATACATTTGGACTCAATGTCATGTCTTCTTACTCCAAATCCTGGCTCTTCTCATTACCTGCTTTTGATTATTATATTAATATCCAACTGCTTTATTATTTTTCTTAATTTCATTTTTCTTATATATTGGTAAAACGTTACATGTTATACAAACAAATTAACAAAATTTTAGAATTACCTTTGGGAAACTTAAACAGAAACGAAACAAAAATTAAACATTACTGACAAATCAAATCTAATATACATTTTACTTTTAGTAAGAGTGAAGTTTGTGTTTTCAAAAAGCAGTGGATTGAATTAAATTTTGAGAGAACTGAATATATTTTCTAAAACGACTGAGCCAGATTAAAACAAAGAACTTCCTCTACTGCCCATAAGATTCTCTGACGTTGTCAGACCATGAAAGATCACGTACTGGAAGATTCCTCCCTAACCACCACCCCACTTATAGTTGTCTTATTTTCCTCTAGTATTCTAAACTGGTTGTGTCCTTGGAGATAACATTGACTATAACATTGAGATAATTATTAACCTGTAAGTTTCGGGTAATGAGAAGTCACACTTGAACTAGACCATGTGGTGAGAATGGCTCCAGGTAGGAGATGTAATTTGCTCTGGACCTTGAAGAATGTATGAGCTTTAAACAAGAAGAGATTGGAGAAGGAGAATGAAGAAAACAAAACAAAGTATAAGGGAATCGTGGGACATATCAGGGCAAGAAGAAGTAATTCAGTATGACGCATGTATAAACCACATGAAGTGAATTAATAAAGGATTGAGACCATAGCGTGAAGATCCTTGAATGTGAACTCTTCACCCCTATACCCAAAAACTTAACTAAACTTACACTCATGTTCACATCATTTCTTCCAGACTCAGGAGAAAACAAAACAATATTCCCTCCATGCGTAAACAAATGCTTCACCTAATTTTTGATCACATCTGACCATTTGCAGAATATTGTTCTATTAGTTATTCCCTATTTTTCTTATGTTTTAGACCTTTCTTTGTTTGCCAGATTCTTTCTTCACAAATTATATTCATGCTTTAATCTTATCCACTTTAAATAAACAAATCAATCCATCAATACTCTTCTTCTATTCAGACTTTCTATGGGGCTACCATCCTGCCATTTCAAAGACATCTTCGCACAGGAATAGTTCACAGTTACTGCCATCCCTTCGTTGCTTCTCATCCCTCTTTGTCCCACAGCAGTCAGGCTACGGCTCTTCTGGCAGAGGACGCCATCCAGGATACTAATTGCCGAATCCAATTGATTGTTCTTACTTCTCTTCTCAGTTAATCACTCCGCAGAATTTGACACTAAATTATTCCATTCCTAAGAGTCGTTCAACTCTTGTCATACATGGCATTATTCTCCTGACTCTTATACAGCTTCCTGGCCGTTCTTTTTCTGTCTCATTTGCTATCCCCTTCACCTCCCTCCTCTGGACTTGTTAAGTGAATTGCAGTTATAAAAACAAGATGTGTATTATGACCCCATTTGTGATCTATATATAGATAGACAGATACTCAAGAGTATACACATATAATTTGTGTTTATGTGTAAGACAAATCTGAAAAAAATATATACCAAAATGTTAGCAGGCAGTGGAGATATTCTGGGTGAGTTCACATTAATAATTTCTATCGTTCTTTAATATTTTTGTAATTATCATGTATAAATTTTAAAATTTGAGATAAATAAAAAGTTCACCAATTATATTTATTTGCTCTTCAATTATAGTTGTATGTTGATGATTCTCAAACTACTCTCACAAGCCCAGATTTTTTTCCTCGGAATTCCAGATCTGGATGCCCCATAGTCAAACTCACTTCTCGCCTCCATCCTTCTTTTGTCATACTTTTCTTTAGGTAAGTGCTTTGTTGCAGCTGTATCTTTACATGTTTGTAATTCCTCAAATGGAAAGCCCTATGCATTATTCATTTTTCTATTCCAGGTGCCTATCATAGTGACTTTAAATAAAATATAGTTACTGAATTGGTTGAGTGAATCAACTAAAAGGATTATTCTTTATTCCCTATGGTTTAGGGAATTATTGAAGTTTTTTTATTTAAGGAGTGACATGTCCAGATTTGTAATTTAAGATTAATCTGGAAGTATATTAAAAAAATGGAAGTGGAGAGTTTAAAAGAGAGGAGGCAAGTATAGAGACACAGAAAGTCTGGGCACCAATGATAGAACCTTTCCGACGACACGATACCTTTAAGGAATAATAAAAATCTATTCCCCACGCTCCTTATACATTATAGCTTTTAAAGATGTACATCATTTAATATGACTGTCTAGTGATTCTAAAATAAATCTTTGCTGCCATCTTGTGGAAAAAAAACATTATATATATTTTATAACAATGTTTAAGCTTTGCAAGACTGAGTCCACAATTACCCATAGTTAAGTTCTTTGTTTGCTAAAAAGAAATAAATTTCAACTTAACCCTTAAACATTTAAAAGTGTTTCTTCCGCCACTTTCATGCAGAGGTACTTTTCAATCTACATGGACTTTTTATCTATATCTTTTTGGAGTCTAATATTGTTTTGTTAAGGGTAATATAAATATTTCTAAATTAATTTCTATATTTACATTTGTTTTTGTTTAATTTTGCTCCAAATTCTATAGGCTAAAGAAAAACTTCAGTGATGATTTAATTTTGAATTTACTACCTTTTAACTCTTTTCCTATTGAGTACATATAAATTCGTTCATTCGATTTAGTCAAGAAATATTGGAGTATCTATCTTACGTCAGTCATTGTGCTAAGCATTCAGGACATAATAGTGAATAAAGAGACAAAAACTGCTTTCAAAGAGCTTACATTTTGGTTGACTATATAAAGAGGATTTGTACGTATTGATGTTCTTTAAAAACATCTTTGTTACCCACTATAACAAACTGTGTAAGTTTTTAGTTTGGAAGGAAGGAAGATATAGGAGAAACTATTACTAAAATAGGCTTTCTTTTTAGGAAAAAATGTACTCTAGAGCACTCCAAAATTAGAACTGTGCATAAAAAATTTTGTAGAAACTGAAAGTCTTAGTGACGATTTCTGCATTTACAGGGTCACAGAAAGGTGAGCTACAAATACACGAGTCAACAGCAAATTTTTAAATTTTGGTTAGCTTATTCAAATCTGAATAAAACAAGTCAGCTAGCATTCATATGCACCACCGAGAGCGCCAAAGTTTAATGAAAACTGATAATTTGGAAAAACTGGCATTTTACACAATAAAGGAAATGTAATTTTATGGAGATGACAGCAATTATTGCACAAGAAAATCATTCTTCCTAATCAACAACAGCTCCAAACATTCAGCATGTAAAGTTGTCCTTTCTTTTTTGTTAATACAGCATTTAGTCCATAAAACTCTGAGATACGATGAATTTCATTTTTTGAAGATTTAATTAAAAAAAGATATTCAGTAAGAATGTACATATTTCAACATATTTCAGTTTGTTTCAGCCTGGGTCTTCTCCAAAAACAGAGCTGGAAACAAAAGCTTGTAAACAGATAGTCTATTTTAGGAAGCTATTCCAAAAAAGAGGAGTGGGAAACTGAGAAGGGAAGGAAGAAAATTGAATCCTAGGGTATATTATTCAGCAGTATTATTATTGTAGTAAGAAGCCAGGCTCAATTCCTCTAAGAAGCCTGGCGGAATATACCTCAGTACTGCCCACCTGAGACACAGAATCAGGGAGCATTTACCACCAGTCCCCCGTCAGGAAATTGATCAAGGTTGCACCGTTGCATGTTGACTCCTCCCACTTCCAGGTTTGCTAAGTACCAGAAGGGCTGACTGGATTCTATCAGGCATTTTACATACAGCACCAGAGAAGCCCGGGAGGAGAGACGAAAGGTATGTGATGAAACGAGATGTCCTCAGTTACATCCACAGTGACTGGAGTAAAATGTGGGCCAAGAGAATGTGAGGTGGGGCACAAAATGTGTGGTTTTCACCTCCCATTTGGTAAAGCTATTAAAACTAATAAGGACATCATCTTAGATGGGAAATAAAAAGATAACATAAATGAGAATTTATCATAAGAAAATATATTTCACAATTTTGATATGAGAATTTAATAAATTACTTCCATCAGGATTGCTACCTATAGAAAAAAGTCAAATATGGGCAACATCAAGAAATTTGTACTTTTCAGATAATTCTCTGTGTGCACACACATGCTAAAGAGCATAAACGTGTTTTTTAATATACAAAATTATCATTTCTAGTCTTATTATTTATTTATATTTTATTTCCTCCCTTGCTTTGTAGGGATAAATTTTAATGTATTCTTATGTGTAATCTTTGTTTTTTAAAATTGCAATTCTCAAAGAACTTCAAAAGCTGAAGGGTTTTCAGCAATCCAAATTTATTAACTATTTTGGTTAAAGATGTTCAGCTTATTTTGAAAAAAAAAATGTAACCAAATTTTGGAAGAATCATTTACAAAATATGCAATACTATTGTAGGACATTTACGTTGATTTACAGAGTAGTGAAATAAGTTCAGGACATTTCTAAAGATTTGATTGATGCAGGGAAGCAAAAAGGAAAACGTTCTGCCATGATGAGGTTTTTTCTTTCTTTTTTATTGTTATTGAGTCAACATAGGCTTCCTCAGAAAAATAAATTCAGTTCAGTTATTCTATGTAAAAAACATTAGCAAATTCTGACAGAGTCTATTTTAACTAGTACACTATCGCAGCTTAAGTAAATAAAATTATACATGCTCCACCACTAATCTCAAGTACATTTCTGCTTCATAAATTTCTTAATTTGGTAAGAACACGCTTTGTGCCATGATGTTGTGCTCCAACAAAATTGATATTCATATTGTTACAATAAAAACAAATAATTTTATTTTCAGTGTAGAACTTCTTAACTGAGTAGCATTGAACATAATGTCAGACGTTCAACCTTTACAAAAGCAACACAAAAGTCAGGATAACAGTGAAGCAATATTTTCAAAAATGTTTAGAAAAGAAGTATGAACCAAGGATTTTACATCCACTCAAGCCCTCCTTCAAGTATCAGGCCAATAGAAAAAGCTATTTTAAACACATAAGAACTCAGGCAATATAATTTTCATAGATTATTTCTGAGGACGCTACTGAAGATAAGCTTCATCTGACCTTAACAATGACTGAAGGGGGCTGGCCCAGTGGCGTAGTGGTTAAGTTCTCATGCTGCGCGTTGGCTGCCCGGGGCGTGTGGATTCAGATCTTGGGTGCGGACCTACACATCGCTCATCAAGCCATGCTGTGCAGCATCCCATATACAAAATAGAGGATAGGCACAGATGTTAGCTCAGGGCTAATCTTCCTCATCAAAAAGAGGAAGATTGGCAACGGATGTTAGCTCAGGGCTGATCTTCCTCACAAAAAAAAAAAAGAATGACTGAGGAAATTTCAGCCAAAAGACTGGCAGTAACCAATGAATATTTTTAATATATTTATTATAAATGAATAAATAAATATAGATATATTTTATAATTATACATTTATATATTAACATGTAATGTATATAACAAATATATTTAAATCATAACTAAATAATAATGCTAGGCATAAGGCTGGAAGATTAGTATGTAAATGCTACATTCTCTGACAAAGCAGAAAAATCATAAATAAAATGAGAGGAAAAAGAAGGAAAAAAGAAAAGAGTAACAATCTCATTGATTGCCCTATAGGAAGTAATTAAAATTCAAAGTCAGTCAAATCTGACAAACTGAGTAGGAAAGCCTAAGAAAAAGAGGTAATTATATAAAGATATTAGTATGCAGGGAACCAATAGAACAAAAATGCAAACATTCCTAAATACCAAAACAAAGACAAAAGTAAACGAAACAATGCTAGGCTGATATCATTTGTTTATTTCAGTACCCTATTCAAATTTTGTTGTTTTTGTGGGTTTATATACATACATATATATACATATTTTTTATTCCTTCTCTACAATTTTAGTGGGATCTGAAGAGAAAGTGGAGATAAATGTAAATGTTCAATATGGCCTGACTAATCAAAATAATCAAGATCGTTTTTTAAGCCCTGAGAATGGACTTCCTGCTGTAGATAGGTAGCCAGATCAGATCTGTAACTAACCCTACCTGGGACTCCAGACTCACAGCTGATCAGGAAGGAAGACGCCAATTGAGTGCTCATCGCTGGCTGCGCCATGTCTCAGGCCTGGGACAATGAGCGTACAGTGGTACATTTACTGGTTACCTACTACCATCCAGCTTCCACAGGCCTTTCACTGCCTATAAGTTCGAGTCTCAAGTTCTTTGTCTAGTCAACCAATCCACCACAATCTGCATCTAATTTGGTTACTTAATCTAATCTTCTGTATGAAAAATTTATGCTATAATATTTAAAACTTTACCACTGGAAATTTCAAATAGTTTAGTCTTCAGATTCCTGTGATACAGGAATAATAACACAGAAAAGCACATAAAGTATAAATGTACTGCTTTATGAATCATTATCAAGTGTACATTCACCACCTAAAGAAATGAAGTATGCCAGTATCTTAGAAACATTCCCTTTTCCTATTTTTGCAGCAACAGGATTGAATACCCTTCAGTCATAGTATCTCCGTAGAGCATTTCAAAACAAAAATAGTTTTAATTTAGTGAGCACCTACTATGGACAAGACAATGTGCTAAGAGCTTTACACGTTATTTTGATGCTTTTAATAATAGAAACAATTACAGCGTCCACACAAAATTATTATTTACAATTTACAGAAGAGAACATTGAAGCCCAGAGAAATTTCCTGAGATGATTAAACTCTTTTAGCTACCACATTGCAGAGCTAGAATTTGAATCCTGGTCTGACTCCAAAGCTCCACGCTTAACTACTCTATTGCACTGTTTTCTAACACAGGAAAAATCTCAAGATGCTGTGTAAGAGTACGTGTGTGTTGAGGGGGAGGGGGCAGGAGCTGGATTTAAAGGCTATATAAATAACGCATGTCACCACCACAAAGTTTCTCAAACAGCTGATGGTAGTCAGCACTGGAGTGTGGGAATGGAGATGGAAGTGTGATTGGCAGTGGAGTGGAATGCACTGTCTCTGTACTTTAAAAAAAAAAAAAGATTTAATTTTATAGTTTATTATCATACCCAGAATAGAAACATGAACTTCCACGTACACTATGACTCCAATTCTTCAGGTTTTTGTTTTAACATTCATACCAATAAATGCCTAGGAAAAAAAACACTGGAAATAAATTTATCAAAGTTATTTTATTTATTCAGTACTTATTGCTGGGTGGTGAAATTACTGTTGACTTTGTTCTTAATATATTTTCGCATTTTCAAATTATCTACTATAAGCATTTATTATTTTCTAATTGTAAAACGCTATAGTTGGAAAAAAACTGACAATAAACATTAAAACCATTTAAAAGAGTTAGCTTACAAATAATCCTAGTGATGTTGCAGTGATGCTAGGATATTCAGACAATGGATCTGGCCACAATCAAAACTTTCGAAACCTCTCCATCTCCCCATTTCTAATTGTGTAAGATTAATTCCTATGGACTATTCCTCGCATCCATGGGTGATGAAATTGTAAATTGGTACCATCTTTTCTTTTGGAAACAATTGGCAATATATATTTTTAAAATCTTAAAATCATTTTAAAAGGCTTATGTCCTTTACTCCAGTCCAGCCACTTCTCAACAATTATCCTGGGGGGGAAATCTAAAATAAGAAAAACATACAATAGGTTGATTATTGAAGCCTATATCAACAGAGAAAGTTGGTCAGATTAAAGGAAGAATGGTTACAATGCAGTTATTCAACAGAATACTTCATCATTCATAACGATGATTATGAAACAAAATACAAAAATGCTCATGTAGGTTAAATGAAGGAGAATACAAAGTTGTATATAACTATGTTGGGATTATTACACACAAATTTAATACTTCTAGGTATAAAGATAGGAAAGGAGTATGGAAAAATGAGTAGTCTTTTTAATCAGGATGGGAGCACTGTGAGCCGTTCTTTCATTAGCGGACTTGGCATCACCACAAACGTTGTATAGCTTTTTATCTCTGCTTAGGAACGACTGATATTACCATTTTAAGACTGAGCAGCATACCAGTTACCAAGAAGCGTTTCCTTTCATTTCAAATGCCCCAAGTTTTGGAAACATACCATTGGAACTAGTGCTGTTTGCACGTGCCCCTTAGTGTATCACTAGTTTTTTTTTTTTTTTTTCCACTACAGTTTTTATAATGCACCTTATGAAATCTTACTAGAGGTTCCAGGATTGGAGAATTAAGTATTGACAAACTGATTAAACGGAAGCTAACATGAAATAGTAATAATTATCCCAGGGTCTTAACAGCAATAGTGACCATTTCTAGCACCATATTTGATCAATACCTTTCTTTGATATTTTCAAGCGCTGTATTTTCAAAATGATTTGACTGCAATTACTCAGTTATTAAAATTGCTCCGATGCCTACATTTCTTCAGCGTTCCGGAGATCAAGACAGCGGAGACACACGCGGAGGTTCGCCCACCACTCCTCTCCTCATTTACTAAGCAACCGCGTTCCATGCAGAGGATTCGGAAATACTGTACGATTCTACACTTACTCTCAAGCAGCTAGGGGACAAACGTATCGACAATGCTGTGTAACTAGAGTCTCAAAAGTAAGAAGGACGCTGCGCTGCGGGGGCCGAGCGGGCAGGGCGGCCACTTCGCGGCGCGAGCTGCCCACAGCCGATAAGGAGTGATGAAATCTGGAAGGGGACGTCCCTCCCTAGGACGCCGGCATTCTCTGCCTTGAAGGTTTCTCGTCTACGGATACCGCCGCTCCTTCACCGACCCCCGCCGCCACCCGCTAGAGCCGGACCTACAGCGGATACGAGTAGAGTATCCGCCCTCCCGCCGCTTCCTCCGCCTCTTCCCATCTTCTCTGCGCCTGCGCGACCGGAACATTCGCGAAGGTTCCTGAAGCGGAACCGGCGATTTCCGGAAGCCGGCAGCCGCCCCAGCCGTCAGACCGGTGGTTGCGACAGGGGAGTTGTAAGGCGCTCTCTTGCGGTTCCCGGTGTTTGGGTTGGACCTGTAACGGTGGGACAAGAAAATGGCCTTGCTGTGCTACAACCGGGGCTGCGGTCAGCGCTTCGATCCCGAGACCAATTCCGATGGTAAGAGAGCCGCGCCGCCAGCCCTGCTCCCGGTCCACCTCCCCCGGGGGACGCCCTTGGGCCCGAGGCCTCCCCGGGATCCTCCCGCGAGCCGTCGCCGGGCTGCCCGGGTCAGGGTCCACCCCCGGCCGCTCTCGCAGCCCGGCAGCCGCCTCCTGTGTGCGGGGCCGCTCGGCGGGCGCCCCGGCGGCGGCGGCATCCGACCCCCTCCCTCTGCGGCCGCCGAACCGACCCCCTCCGCCCCTGGTCGCACGTGTTTCCGCGGTCGCCCACTCACTGGCCGCTTCGCCGGGAATTGAGAACGTCTTTATCTCCTCCCCGGGTCTCTTTGGAAAGCGACCGCTACCCGCGTGCTACTGGGCTCTGTTTGCGGTGGGTTTGCTGTGACTGTGTGTGCGCGAGACAGACGCGCAGAGACGGGACACTTGGGCAGTGGGCCGGTTATCCTAGCGTTTAAGTTGAGAAGTTGATTTTTATGAAAGCCTGCTGTCAGCTCGTTCAGTCGACCCACTGTTAATAAACCTACTTTTTCAAAAAGTGTTCTTGGTTAGGAAAATTACTCTAGATCCCTAGATCTTTACGTTGTTAAGTTGTGATACAGCCGCCCGGGTGGGTGGTAGATTCGTTATCCTTGACTCAGTAGCCGTGTTTGTTGCATATTTTTGCTACGGCCTTCCCGTTTTAATGCCATGCCACTTTCAGGATAAAGTGATTGAATGTCCTCTGCAGCACCTAGGTGTAGAGTTAAGGGTGTAAAGCGAAAGGTAGTGAATAGACTAGGTGAGTAATAGAAAATCACCAATGAATTTGAATTTTGATTGGTGAATGCGGTAAACAAGTGAGTTGATTCCTTGAGTACTGTGGAAAGTGACAACATTTTCTCAGATTCAACTAGCATTTATTGTGTGTTTTCTGTATGCCAGACGTTGGTCTATCGCTTTATTCCATTGTCACATTTAATCTTCACAACCCTCTGAAGTATGCATTATTAGACCCATTTAATAGAGAAGCCGAGTTCAACATGGTTCTACGTTGTGAAGGAGATTAAAATCGACGCCTTTTAAAATCTTTTTCACCTCTGAGATGTCTGAAATATTTATCGTGGAGCGCACACGACTTGGTGACCATTGGCAGGATTCTAAGGAAAAGATAAATCCAGTCTTTGTACAATACTCAAGTTACTGTCATTGACATTTTTATCATATTAATATGAAGTTATTTAAGGGGAAAATTGTGAGACTTCAGTGGGTCACAAAATCGAGGAATGAGGGGTTTTAGGTCCTTTCCTGTTGGTAGTCTATATGAAAAGGGAATTGCCTTAGTGCCTGGACGTATTCTACTTTATTAAATAAAGGGGGAAGACTGGTGCTTTGTTGCATGGAACAGTATGTTTATTTATAGGGTATTATATACCAGCCTAAAATTAAGAGGAGATACAGCCACTTTTTGGAAGTCAGCTCTGTCTGTGTGAAGTGGTGCAGTGCCTAGGGAGAGAGTTAGGGAGCGGGGAGGCCAGGAAAGCCAGAGGAGTAGACAGTCTGGAGGATCGTGTGGTCAGCAGTACCACACTCAGTGGGGAGCTCCAATAAGGTTGTTGAAAGTTTATTTGCTTTACTAAAATAAGTCTCTAAACTAGTTTAGAGACTTAAAAGAAATACTCCAAGTAAGTTGGTTGATAAAATGGGAAGTTAAGAAAATGGATGGACATAGGGAGTAGAAGACAAGAACTGGCAGCAACCTGTGGGCTTGGTTAGGAGAAAGTTTTATAGAATGGAAAAAGTGCGGCCTGTGTATTGACTAAAATAACAAGACCCCCTTTTAAGCTGATGTGACATTTTACTTTGGTGTTTAAAGGAAACAAGGTTGGTAATTTGCATATGTTAAACAGTTATTCTGGAAGAAGCACCACTTCACAAACAGTTGCCAAGAGGCAGAGCCAGAATTTGAGCCAGGGACTCAGTGTTAACAGCCCCTGGTTTTTTTTTTAATAAATTAAGATGCTTTTTTTTTTTTTTTGAGGAAGATTGGCCCTGAGCTAACATCAGTTGCCAATCTTCCTCTTTTTTTTTTTTTTTTTTTGCTGAGAAAGACTAGCCGTGAGCTAACTTCGGTGCCCATCTTCCTCTGTTTTGTGTGTGGGACCTCGCCATGGCATGGCTTGATGAGCGGCGCATAGGTTTGCACCCAGGATCAAACTCAAGAACCCTGGGCCATGAAGTGGAACACGCGAACTTAGCCACTATACCACCGGGCCAGCCCCTATTATCTGATTTCTTTAACGTAATACTCCATGTTTCAAACTGTAATAAGCACATTTTCGTAAGAGTTAAGTAAAAATTAATGGTGTAATGGAGAGGTGGTAGGGAAATACAGAATAGTGATCAGTGACAACCCTGAAAATAGACTGTAGAACTTAAACTGCTTTTTAATGAGATTTGTATCTAGGAATTGCCCCTATCTAGGAAAGTTAAATTAGCAATTAGATATTATATCAGTTTTTATAATTTTGAACCTATTCTTCCAAAATATCTTTAGGGAATCTCTTGGGCAACCTTTATGGATTAGTGTATATAAGAACACCTAAGTTTGATAGTATTTTTGTAAAAACAGAATTGAAAGATGATGGTCAAAATCTTGGAACTTGATGTTTTGGTACTAAATGAATTTTACTACAAAGATTAGAGGAATACAGAATATAATTGGTTATACTTGAACTATTCTGTATTATTTTTATCTATATTTATCATACTCTTGAATTAGAATTTTAACTATTACTATTTTAATACAGTGTTTTATATTAAGCACTGTGTGCCATTCATCAAACTTGAGCATTAGTGAGTTTTTAAGGAAAAGAAAAGGATTACCTGCATTTGGAAAAAGGGTTGAATGTTAACCCTTGAAGGCAGTAATGATTTTTCTTCATTATAAAGTGATATATTTTTTCCTTCTGTTTTTGACCAGATGCTTGTACATACCACCCAGGTGTTCCAGTCTTTCATGATGCGTTAAAGGTAGGAACTTGATATATTTCAGTCTCTTGGTATTTATATAGTAAATTTAGAGGTGTAATACTACATCTTTTTCTCATCTTTTTTCCTCAGCTTGTGACTTTCTGCTTTTTTAGTGACCTTTTTGGGGTGCCTTAAGCAAGTACTCCACTAAAGCCAGAGAAGACAGTGAATACTAGATGGTGATCTTAAGGTCTTTTCCAGTTATAAAATTATGTTATTTCTATTCCAACTCTTGTCTTCTATACCCCACATTTCTTCATTCTCCTAATTTTGAGAGGAATTAAAAGCAGTTGCATTGAATCTTAATCTCTCAATCTGTCAGGCAGCTGCTGTCTAAAAAGAGCAGCTCTGAATTTTAGGAAGGATTGTTATAAACACCTAACAGTGCCAATCTTAGGGACAGACATGTAAGGTTGGAGTAAAACTCTAAACAAAAAAGTGATGCCACCTGCTTTCCACTTGTACTTCCTTGATGTTCTGGAGAATTAAAGGAATCATAGAATGTTGTTTGACCAAGTTTTTCTTGGTGAGCTTATTGATCTTTTAAAATTTATGATAATATGGCACATTTTCCATTGTATATCTTAAAAGAAAATGTTGCAGTGTGGCTGCCATGGCTTTCAGCGTTGCTGCTTTTGTTCTTAGGCACTTAAACAGTCTTACGTGTGTAAATATTGTTGATGCTCCTTGAATTTCTCATTACACCTTCCAGGGAGTAGTTGGGCCTTTCTGGCAGTTAAGTGTTAGATAGCCTAATGGAAACAAAGATACACAAGCAGATATCAAGTTTATATTAATCTGGTTAGTTCTAAGTGAAGAAAACAGGACAAACATTCAGTATGGTAAGTTGAGACCTGACTCCTCCTCACATCTTTTTAGCCTCTTTACAAACTTTTACGGGGATGGAAGCTGTAGTTCAGTGGGAATGTTTATTTTTGTGAGGGGTGGGGGATTTTATTTTTCCTAGACTGCCGTTTATTCTGTGTATTTTTCTTATTGTATGTTTTTATTTTTTGTTTCCTCTGATGTTTTCCTCCTGTCTCCTAACCATAGGCATACTTCACTTCTCAGTCTTTGGCTTCCTATTTTCTCTCATTCAGTTCATTCATCGCTGTCCTTAAATGTCACCTCTATGCCAGTGGCCTCTACAACATATTTCTATTTATGTGTGTCATTGGCAACTGCAAACTAGTTTCCAAAGTGAACTTTTATTCCAAAAATAGCCTGCTTCTCAACTTCGCTGCTGCTCGTAATGATATCGTTGACTTTCTAGTCATTGAGTCCATCGCTCCTTTTTTTTCCCTACCCAACTGTTAATCACCCCGATTAATTAATCTTAATGATTTTACTTTGAAGTATTTTTGTTTCTCTCTCCTCTCCAATCCCTGTTTATTATTGTCTCTGTAAACCTTTCAGCTTTCTAAGACTACTAGATTTCACAGCCCAGTAGATTTCAGACAAAATATGGAGATGAATATAGTGTCCACTGTTACCAGGTTTCTATTTTAATATTCAAATTAGAAGAGGCATATTCAGAGAGAGGAAGATCTTTTTTAGGAAAAGACAGCAGCCTTATACTCGCATACTTAAATTTATCCTTCCTTTTCTCATTTTGCTGAGGACTACCATAGATCCCTGATTGACATTTGGGTACAACTAGTGTATATCCTGTATCTATCCCTGTGTCCCCAGAATACCTGATACAATTCTTCATATATGATTTAGGCAATAAAATTTTTTCTTGTATAGAATAATTTTTCTGATGACTATATTATCAATACTAATTAAACTCTATATTTAAGGTTGTAGTAATTTTTCATCTATATCTCAATTCAAAGTAAAAGAATTCAATTTCAAAATAAAGGGAAATTTCAATTATAGCATATTTAACATTTTCTTTTTAAAAAAACTGTATAATGCCTATTTTGGAAAAAAATCACCAAATTTTTCATACAGTATGTTGAGAAAAATAGGGAGGCACAGATGGATATGTGCAAAGGTAGCCGTTAGTCTGAATTTGAGACATCCCAAGTCTTGACACTGCTGCATTTTTATTTCCTTATTCTGTATACTACAGTGAAATTGTAGATGGCGACTTAAAGCCGTTTTTTGGTAAGCCACTTGGTAGTTTGTTCAGAAATCACATACTGCATTACAGTTTCTATTTTTTTATGCATCTCACGGAAAAGATCATTTAACCTTCAAAGATCTGACAGTGATTAGGCTGCTACGTTAATCTGTGTTGTTCTGAAAATGGATAGAGTGCTTATTGTTGGGGAACAGCTATAATGAATCTGTTTAGAACCTGCATTATTATAATTATTAAGTCTAACTTACTAGATTTTTAAAATAGGGCATTTCACTTACTCCCTAGATCCTTTAAAATATATGATGTTTTTAGAAATTATAAAATGTTTTTCTTCTAAAGCTCAAGTAATATTCTTGAAAACAGAAGCAATTTGTTTTCTTATTTTAAGGTGCTTCCTTTCATGATAAATCACAACACAAATCTCTTTTAACATTGGTTAATTCGTTTTCTTTTAAATCAAAGACTAAAAATCATTTCACTTGGTTAGATGAATCATTTTTAACACTTGAAAATTGTGAAATCTGTATATATGCAAGTTACTTCCAGCTTCGAGGAGATACGTGCAAGTAGAGTGTTTTAGTGGATTGTGGTTCTCATGGTTTTCAGTTTTTTTCACTTATGTTTTATAGGGCTGGTCTTGCTGTAAGAGAAGAACAACTGATTTTTCTGATTTTTTAAGCATTGTGGTAAGTATTAATTGTTTTTTCTAGATTATCTCCTGAAAAGTACATATTATAGGAAGCTCCAGATTTGAGGAGTCTGATTTGGGATGTCTATTGACTAGTCCCTGTTAACTTGCAGATAGTACCTTTCTTTTAAAATGGAGCTCACCTCCCTTCTACAGCCTTTAAAATAAGGAATTTATCTATCTGCTTTAGAAGTTAAAGTTTCAAGATATTAGTTACTCACTTGTCGATTGAAGTTTGTTCTTGATGTTAGTAGTTTTAAAAGAATATCAAGAAGAATAAAGTGGTAGGCAACAATTTAAAGCATTTTCAGTTAGGAACAGTAAATTTTTATCAAATCTAAGCTACCATTGAGATACACCATTATTTTGTATACTCTTAAAGAAAACTAAAGCTGTTAATTAAATGATATGGCATTGATCTTATGATCTCAGGGATGTTAAAAAATATATATGACTCAACGGAATGTGGAAAAGGTAGCTAGCATTTATTGAATGTTTACCAAATGCCAGATGTTCCAAGCATTCTATTTTATTTAATCCTCTCAAAAAATATCTTACGTGCCATTACTGTCATTTTACTGATGAAATGAAGTATAAAAGGTTAATTAATTTGCTCAAGGTCATATTTATGCTCAAGGTCATGTAGCTATTAAGTAGGAGAACTGGGTCTCAAACTGAGGTCCTTTTGTATAAATAATTTGTAGAATTCTCTTTATGAGATCTCCAGAATTTGTTTCCTGTAAACAGGAAGTTTATGCCATATGTTTAATAGAATAAGTTAAGTAGATATTTATGAAGTGTAATTCGAAGGCTTTTTTTAAAATGCATTATTCAGATGTAAGGACTCATTTACAAATACAGCAAATTTGAAATCCTATTTTTATTTTCTTAAAATAAGTCAGTCTGATAAAAGTAGAGAAAACATACAATAGAATTTATTAATAAAGAATTGAAAAATAGTATTTCTATTGTGGCATGTGAAATAGATTTTGATAGGATAACTCTTAATGATTACCTTTCACTAACAGGGCTGTACAAAAGGTAGGCATAATAGTGAGAAACCACCCGAGCCAGTCAAACCGGAAGTCAAGACTACTGAGAAGAAAGAACTGTCTGAATTGAAACCCAAATTTCAGGAGCACATCATTCAAGCCCCTAAACCAGTAGAAGCAATAAAAAGGCCCAGGTACACTTTATCCAGCTGCATGTTTTTGTCCTGCTTGAATAATAGCATTTGTTCCTGGTATTTCCTTTTATGATTTTGCCTAATACCATTCATAGCCATCGTATAGGTCAGCAACTTTTGAACCATTTGGTTTTCCCTTAGATATACCTTTCATTTTTATTCCCCCTTAATTTGAGGGTGTATACACATAAAACTTTGTTGCAGATTTGCTCACTGTACCATCATAATTATGCCCCGGCGGGGGAGGGGGGGCACCTGTCTTCTTTGTTCCTTGGCATGTGTCTGTTTCACTGTGGCGTGGTGAAATTCTATAAAGGAATTGTAGAATTGTCAGGGCATTCCTTGTCAGGGAATCAGTTTAGTTGAAAAAGAAGTTAGCGGCCTTCTCTTCCATTCTTCTACTGTTTCTTGAATATTTTCTGGGACGTTCTTGACAGAATAGTTTCCTTTCAAATAATTCTAGTGAAGAAGAATTTACTTTTACTTCAAAGCAGTGCATTTTTTTCTTGCTAAGTCAGTGTATAGTTTTCCCTTACATTGATCCAGATTTTCTCTCTTTTTTATTTGTCTGTATTTCGTCACTTAGAACAAGTCTAGTTACTCATCTTTGACTTTCTGATACCTGGAAACTGTTAATCTCATTATTATTGATAAGTTTTAATGTATTTGATTTAGATGGCAGATCTGTTAAAGTACTTTTAAAATATCTTTTGCTCATTTTGTAGTTGAATTATACAGTCTTCATACTCATCTTCTGGTCGAGTAGACTGCATTTTACATTCCCACATATGCATGTTGGGTACCATTGTTACGCTAGGTCGTCTTCATGTTGCACTTGAGTATTGAATTTTTTTAGAACCAAAATACAGGACATAAAAAACAGAGGGTTTTTGGCCTCAAAAATGGCCCCCATTGATATTTTTATTCACACTATAGGACGCATGGTTTTCCCAACTTTTTCTTTATCAATCTTACTTAAATAAATTTATAGCGTATTAAATAATCCTGGATGAAGATAAGAACCCTAAGATCTAAGAGACTTTTTGATGTTTATTTGTTCTTTTAACCAAACTACTTAGAATGATTTTATTCCACCTCCACCTTATTCATAATCATGAGAGACTATCAAATGGCTTGCTGGCTGATTTGCCAGTTAAAAAAATAGAAAAAGACAGGAATTCTGGTATAGCTCATTATTAAATATTGCAGTGGAGTCTACTATAATTGACAGTATGAGTTAATATTTTCCTTAAATAATGGATAACTAATAATTTTACTTAAGAGGAAGTGAGAAATTAAATATTTTCTCCTAAATTCATTTGGTAGTATTGTAGAGATTATGAGGATACAGGTTTTTATGTACTTTGTTAATGCCTCCTACATTAGTAGTTTTTTTCATTAAGGATATAGAATGAATAACCTAGGATTTCTATTTTTATTGCTGCGTTTATTAATATTCTTAATACTTATCGAATGGCCTTAAACAAGTTGTACATACACTACTTAACCATTGTGAAATGTTAGGGAGTAGTGGTATTGTTTTTTGTAACCCTACTAAAATTGCCTTGTGATACAATTGTATCTGAATTTATAGGTGCATACACCAGTGTCCACACAAAATGAATTATCTGCACCAGTAGGAATATGGATTTACTTAGTACATATTTATTGCCTGTTTATTATATGCTCAGCATTTTGCTTAAGCATGGAATGTAAAAGTACTTCATGGTCACTTCCTTGGAGTTACTCATCTTGACAAACTGGATTCTTAGTCTTTACTTCCTTCCCATTAGCCCTACTGATTAATAATTTAATGTGTTGGCAATAGCATGATTGAGATTTAATGTTTTAATATCAGAACCTTTTCTGTTAAAACTTAGAAATGTAGATATATTATAGCAGTTAATCATAAAATACTCTTTAATGGGAAAATCTTGATTCACAAGGCATTTGGTTTCTTTTCATAAATAGGCTCTTAAGTGTTTATTTTTAGTATAAAGAAATATTTTGGTACATCAGTAATGGTAATAAAGTTTCAAAATTCTCCAGCCCAGATGAACCAATGACGAATTTGGAATTAAAAATATCTGCTTCCCTAAAACAAGCACTTGATAAACTTAAACTGTCATCGGGGAATGAAGAAAATAAGAAAGGTAAGATTTTGTTTTGTATTTTGTAATTTTTTCTGTATAGTTAACCAGTTATCGAGAAGAGACAGGAGCAGTGTAGTTTACTGAATATAAATATGAAAAAGTAGCACATTGTAGTAAAGAACTTATTTTTGTTTTCTAAATGCCAGTAATACCACAGAATGAATATGTGGTTCATTCCATTATGTCTTTATTAGAAATCAGAACCTGCTAATTAGAAATTTTTTTTCTTGTGTGATTCGTTACTTTTTAACAGTGAGTTAAATTTCCTTGATAATTGTAAATGTTTCATTGTGCATGATATAAAATATATTCACTATTCTCTCACCCTGTACCTGATGCCATGGGAGTACCCTTTCGTGATTTCTCTGTTACAAGGTTAAGATATTGGATATAGTATCGCATTATAGAATAGAAATGTGTCATATATCATTTGGGGGATATAAGCAAAACCTAATTATAATAGTTTCCTTTTTTTTTTTTGTGAGGAAGATCAGCCCTGAGCTGACATCCATGCTAATCCTCCTCTTTTTGCTTGAGGAAGACCGGCTCTGAGCTAACATCTTATTGCCATTCCTCCTCCTTTTCTTTCCCCAATGCCCCAGTAGATAATTGTATGTCATAGCTGCACATCCTTCTAGTTGCTGTGTGTGGGACGCGGCCTCAGCATGGCCGGAGAAGCGGTGCGTCGGTGCACGCCCGGGATCCGAACCCGGGCCGCCAGTAGCGGAGCGCGAGCACTTAACCACTAAGCCACAGGGCCGGCCCCTATAATAGTTTTCTTACTAGCTTTTTTAATATATTATATGAGAGGTCACACAGAAAACTTAGTTACTTAAAATTACTTTAAAATATCAGTGTTTTTTGTATTTAGATTATTTTCTTAAATAGTTGTTTTACGGAAAAGGTTACTTTTTAAGAATGACACTACGGTAAAGTGTTCTATTTTAATATTTCTAATTTGTTTTTTTTTTTCTCTGTTTCAGAAGAAGACAGTGATGAAATTAAGATTGGGACCTCATGTAAAAATGGAGGGTGTTCAAAGGTATATATTGTAAAATTTATAGTGTCATGGAAGTAAAATTTTAATTTTGAAAGAGAATGCAATTTACTGACTCAATTCAACAAACATTTGGGTGCCTGTTATGTGTTGGGCACTATGCTATGGACCAGGGTTATGAACGTGGATAAGAGAGGAGCACCATTTCTGATAGAGTCATGAAAATAAGTAATTCTAATTCAGTCAGCGTTTACTGAGCACTTACTATGTGCCGTACGTTGTTTTAGGGACTAGGGATATAGTATTAAATAAAACAGAAGTTTTTTTTTCTGGAGCTAATAGTCTAATTTGGGGAGAACAACAACAAGTAGGTAATTAAGTATTATGAATTAAGGTAGATGTGAAGAAAATAAAACAGATAAGGAGATAGAATGAAACTTTAAATACGATTGTCAGGGAAATCCTCTTTGAAGTGGTGACACAAGTCAGAAATCTGAGTAATGTAGCGGATGAGTCCTGTAAACCTTGGAGTAGACATGGGAGGAGTATGTGTAGAGGTTTTAGAGGTTGACTATTCAAGGAATTATGAGAAAAGTCAGTGGGGCTTGCTCAAGGGTGTGAAAGTAGAGGGTAAGAGAGGTAGGCAAGATTATGGAGGTCCTTATAAGCTTCAGTGAGGAGTTTGGGCTTTAAGTATAATGGGAAGCCACTATCTGTTTTAAGGAGGCGTTTTAAAAAGATGCTTTCTGCTTGATAAGTGGCAAATACATTATAATGGGGCAGGAGTAGAATTGGAAGAGGGAGAACCAGCTAGGATGCTATTGTGGAAGACCAGGCAGTGGGATTGGAGATTATGTTTTTGAGAAGTGGGTAAATGTGGGATGTAATTAAATATCTCACTGAGGCTTTTTCCTACCTACTTGGTGTGAAATTGCATGCCCTCCAATATTTCCACTCTCGCCTTTTTTTTCCGTAGCACTTATCACCTTACAATATACTGTTTATTTTGCGTATTTATTTTGCTTATGATCTGTCCCCTCTAACTCCCCTTCCCTTCCTCCCCTTATGTAGGGTTGCAAGGGAAGAATTTTATTTGTTTTGTTTTTTGCTGTATCTTGAATGCTTAGAGCAGTGCCTGGCATGTGGCATGTGTAGAATGAATGATATTTGAAAGTATTAACACGGCTTGCTAAAGAACTGTAGGTGAAGGAGACTTGTGGCTCTAGCAGCTAGGTGATTGGTGACACCATTAAGGAGAGAATGGGGTTGGGGGAGCAGGTTTGCAGTTTTCTCTCATGTTAAGTTTGAGATTGCCTTGCTCATTTAGGGATGGAAATATAAATGTATTCTCATGTGCTTAAGGTTAAAATAGTAAATGAGAATGATTAATCCGTGGAGTGGGGGAGAACAGTGCAAGTGGTAGGGTAGTGGAGGAAGATCAGAGAGAAGGTACTCCAGATGAATTTAGAAAAATGAATGACAGTTCTGTAAATGGACAAAAAGGGAAAGGATATTCCAAGCAGAGGTGATAGTAGCAGTAGTATACAGAAAACAATAAATAGTCAATAATAATGACAGAATTTGCTGGTGTGGAGTTGAGATTAAAAGAGATAAGTAGGAGTCAGATCCTGAAAGCCTTTTATAATGCTCAAAAGTTAGACCTTACTTTAGGTTATGGAGGCCATTAAAGAAAATTTTTAGTCTTTTTCTTTAAAATGTAACATTAAAAATACCCAAATATAAGTTTATAGCTAAAGAGATTTTCACAGAGCATAGCCCTCCTTATGCCTCCTCTTGTTCATCATTCCGTTTCCCAAAGGTAACCACATTTTTCTATCAGCATAGATTGGTTAGTCCTACTCTAGAAGTTAATGGAAATAGAATCTTTGAATAGGCACTCTTGTGTCTGCCTTTGCTTAATAAAATGCTTGAGTTATCCTTGTTGCATGTGGCTATAGTTTGTTCATTTTCATTGCTTTAAAATATGTCATTGTTTGAATGTGCCAATCAATTTATCCTTTCTACTTTCCTTTAAATTTTTTTAATTGCTACTGTGAACACTTCTGTGCATGACTTAGGTATATGACTAGGAGAGGAATTGCTGGATCATAGTGTATGTATATGTTCATCTTTAACAGATAACTTGCACATAGTTTTCCAAAGTGACTGTCTTTACACTCCCAGCAGCAGTATATGAGGCTGGTTCCATTTGTTCTACACCTTGGTAGTAGTTTGTAATATTAGTCTTTTATATTTTAAGTCATTGTGGTGGGTGTGTAGTGTTCTGATTTTAATTTGTACTCTCCTGATGATGAGGTTGAGTACCTTTTTGTATGTTTATTGGCTATTTGGATATCCTCTTTTGTGAAATGTCCAAAATCTTTTACCTATTTTTTTATTAAGTTGGCTTTTTCTTACTAATTTTAGGAATTCTTTATATTTTTTAGCTACAAGTCCTTTGTGAGAGAGAGAGAGACTGTACTTTTTCACTGTCTTAATAATGGCTTTTGATAAACAGAGACTCTAATTTTAGTGAAATCCAATTTGTCCATCTTTTACTTTATAACTAGTGCTTTCTGTGTCCTATTTAAGAAATCTGCTTACTTCAGGGCCATGATTATTTTCTCATATATGGAGGCACATTTAAGTGGACAAACCATCTGGAACTGATTATTGTTTAAAGTGTAAGGTAGGTTTAATAAAAGACTTTAAATAAGAGAGTGATACTTGTTTTAATTAGATAGTAGAGTACAGAAATTGAAGGCAGAGAAATGAATTAGAAGCTGTTAGTGTAGTCTCATTGCCTAAAATCTGCTAGTGATCATGAGGAAGGTTAGCAAATTAAATTGATAGATATTTTTAAGTCAAATAGACAGGATTTCATGATAGACTACATATGGGTTGAGGGAGAGAAGAAATTGAAGAGGACTTAGAGAATTGTGCTTTAGGAGACTGAGTAGATACGGTTCCATCACATAAGATGGGAAGAAGTGTAGGCGGTTTGGGGGACAATAGTGATAAGTTCAGAATCGAACATACTGGGTTTCATGTGCTATGGAATATCCTTAGGCGATACACACTCCTAGTACTTTGGATTTACAAAAAGTAAACATCCAGAATTTTATTTTCTACACTTGTAGGTGGTTGCTATAAATACCAAAATAGAAAATATACTACTGGCTGCATCTATGTTTTGTTAACATAACTTTTTGTGAATTCATCTGTAGAGCCTTCACCTACAGCAGCAATGGGGCCCGGATCTTCCAGACAAACCCTGGATATATATATAGGTCTGCAGCTCATTTTACCCTTCCTAGGGATAAGAAATCACTGTAGAGCTTCCAGAATTGCTTGTTATTAGATTTTCCATATTAATTCATAATGCCCACACAGAGTTTACTGTACACATAAATCATTCTGTAACTGTATTTCTGTTGAGAGTACTAATCCCTTAGTTTCAATATTGTTCTGTAAATGTAAATACCTGAATATGCTTGGATGTGACCTCATACCCAAAAGTCTGAGAGCATCTTAATACATCCTGTTGCCTGCTTTTCTATTTGCCTTTTTCACAGGGAACTGAAACTTAAGCATATCCAAAAAGGAATCATTTTTCATTCCTTATTGGAATGGCCTGGGGTGAATTTATGAATGTTCTAGGTAATTGTTCTTTCTTGAGCATTTTCATAGTTCATAGAGGTCACCAATACTACAAATACGTGTGAAATATAGCATTGAGATATGAAGCTAATCGTTTTCCTCTTTTTTTCTCTTTTAGACGTATCAAGGTTTACAGAGTCTAGAAGAAGTCTGTGTATATCATTCTGGAGTACCTATTTTCCATGAAGGGTAACTTATACATTACTAATTAAAACTTGATGGTAGAGGTTAGAAAAGTTAATATGCCTTTAAACATTATTTGCTATGCAGCATTATTAGATATTTTACTCACATTGTCATATAATCTTTTCAATAACATAGAAATGTGGGTGTTGTCTTTTTTTTACACATGAGAAAACTAATACAAGTTTATAGTAAGTGGCCGTTGTAATTCAGACCTCATGTTTTTCCTCATTCCATTGGATTTCAATGTGGTAATCTTTCTATTGGAGCTGAATAGTTTTTTGTTTGAAAGACTGTCATGCGTATTGCAGGACATTCAGAATTTTTGGCCCTGGAGCACTAAGTAACCAACGTTGTGGCATCCAGGAAAACCCATACTTTTCCATAGCCCTCAATTGAGAGCTTCTTTTCTATATTATGCTGTAGTTTATGGAAATGCAGTACTGTGTTAAAATCTTCCATTCTTTCCATGTTCTTCAGGACTCAAACCCAAAGTTTTATTGTAATTTTGTCTTCCAGTGTTAGATTTTTCTCCAGCAAATAATAATGAGTTTCACCTACTTTGGGAATGACCATCACAGGTTGTGTAAACATTAGTTTTTAGTTCGTTTGCACGTTCTCAGTTTCCTGGGTTATTAAAATGTGAGGATTTTAAATCTGTCATATCGCTTTTTGGTAGCTTCATGAAGAAACTGGAATGTGAGCTATCAATGAAAAGCTGATTTGGAATTTTGTGATGGTTTTAAGCATCTACTTAGGAGCTCCAAAATCGCTATAATAAATGACATTCTGGCTTTAAAATTTTTAGTCTTCTGATAGTTTTAACTGTTTAGTAGCTTAGGCACTTGTAAGATACTAAAGTTCCTTACTTATTGATTGATTTTCTTTTTAAATCACACTTGTCACTGTAATACTTCTACACTTAATTGGTTGTGAGATTTTATTTCTGAAATTTTTCTATGATAAAGGATGAAATACTGGAGCTGTTGTAGAAGAAAAACTTCTGATTTTAATACATTCTTAGCCCAAGAAGGCTGTACAACAGGGAAACACATGTGGACTAAAAAGGATGCTGTAAGTAGCCTTTTTAAAATAACACATTAGGGTGTATTCATCTGAGTCATTTTTAAAAGATTTCAGATTATTCTGTGTTTAGATTAAAAAAGTTTTTATCTCCTTCACATAGTAAGGTTTTGTGTGTGTGTGTGCACGGAGGATGAGCCTTGAGCTAACATCTGATACCAGTCCTCCCCTTTTTTCTTGAGGAAGATTGGCCCTGAGCTAACATCCGTGGCCATCTTCCTCTGTTTTATATGGGACTCCGCCACAGCATGGCTTAACAAGCGGTGCATCAGTGCGCGCCCGGGATCCGAACCTGCGAACCATGGGCCGCTGCAGCCGAGCGCGCGCACTTAACTGCTTGTGCCACCGGGCTAGCCCCCACACAGTGAGGTTTTGATGTGCTTAAAAAACTAAAATTAATCTGAGTCAAGCTCCCAGAGCACTGCCCTTTGATCAAAATAGCCATTGTATTCATTGATGCAAGTATGTAGGTTTTTGTGAAATACTTAATTCTTCTCAATTGAAGCTTATTTTTCTGTAATTCTGTAGCCTGTTCCCACTTTTGTTTTTCAAAAATGACTTTTCTACTCGTTTGGTGTTGGTAATCATTTAGACTTGTGATTCTCTTCTTGCCACTTAAAACTTCATTCAGCCATTTACAGGTGCACAAATAGTGGCCAAAGAGGAGGATTGCAGCCTTGTTTTGTTGGAATTATTTTGAATGTCTCTGCTTGCTACAGGGATATTTATCAGCAGAAAAAAGAAAGCATTGGTTCCTACTTCCTGGACAGCTTTTTAAAAAAGTCTTGGGGCTATGCAAATAATTTCTCAAAATCCCAGTAAATTGTAAGAAGGCAATTTGTTGCTAAGTATGTGTTTGTTAGCTAGTGTTAATGTATTTTATAATGTATTAAATTAGTTAATAACCCCAAGACAATGAACCTTTTCAGTATGTGTGTCTTTTAACTTACAAAATAATTATAAATTCTCAAATTGCTTTGGAGATTGATTTATTCTACATTAGAGTATTCTGTAGTTTCTACTTTTTAATAACACTTGGTTGGATATTATAAATATATCCCTCAAGTTATAATAATTCATCTACCACAACACTTTCAGGAATGTTTTATTAGCAAAAAGTGTGAAGTCTCCCTGTGTTCTCTTCAAGGTCCAAAGTTTGGGGAAACAAAATGTTGTTTTCTATTATATGCAGAATGTTTCAGAGTATAACCCTTGATGAAGTAATGTTTTTGTTATTTTTTAATGCATACAGTTATCAAGCATTAAGAGTCTAAGCTAATAGCTTAGGGCAAAAAATGTAAGTGACATAAGTAATTTAAATTCAGTTAGTATAGTGATATCAAAACGTAAATACTGCTTTTTACAACAGTAAAAGTGTCTCAGAGTTTCCTGCTTCATGTGACTAAATTACCTTCGTTTATAAAAATATCACAATATGTCCCTTTTACTTATTGTTATAGCAGTGTCCCACTAGTAGGTAATAATTATTTCCATTATAGTAATCAGGATTACTTCCACAAATTTCCACTTTTTTCTGCATGTTATTATGAGAGGAAAATAATTATTCAATAACAATAGCAGGTAGCTATAAGTAGTCAATTATTTTTTCCCAAATTCCAATTTGTAGAAAATAAATGGAAGATTCCTCTGCATGAGGGTAAGATATTGTATGGTTTACCCCACTAAGCACTGTCTTCTCACTTTAGTCTTCAAAGAATGTTTTATGACTGACTGACTGGATTGCAGAATGTTAAAATTGGATATAGTAGGAGTTCTTAAATTGTCTTGTTCAACATATATTAATGTTGTGGTCCTAGAAGAACAATATCAAATGGAAGAAGTAAGCGTATTGTCAAATCATAAAACCATAAAGATTCTTTGTATCATGATATATTTAATTGTTTAAACTTCTTGATGGGAACTTTAGAATTTGTTTGTCCTTAGAAACATTAAGGGCTTAGTTGCACATGGTCATTTTTTCTCAATTGGATAGGTCAGCTTCCTCTTTTTTAAGAAGTTAGTTATATGGCATTTGGTAAATTCATAGAGTTTCTCTTATGTTACAGGGCAAAAAAGTTGTTCCATGTAGACATGACTGGCATCAGACTGGGGGTGAAGTCACCATTTCAGTATATGCTAAAAATTCACTTCCAGAACTTAGTCAAGTAGTAGCAAATAGTACTGTGGTAAGTACACTAAATATCTTTGAGTACAAGTTGTCTTTATACATTATTCTTTATGTTATTATATTATAAAGTATTCTTGTTTGAGCTGATTTTAAGATCTTTAAATCTTTCTCATTTGAAAAATAGTTTGAAATTACTTTCACAGAAACTGTTATAAATGAAAATTTCTGTATCATAGTTATTGCTGAAGCGTTTTGGAGATACTAAGGTAGCTTAGATTTATCAGATAATATGGTACTTAGTTCTTAGTGTGAAACTTCAAGTTAATTTTTCTTTTCTGTTAACGGTTTTTTCAAATAAAAAATACAATACTGGCAGATTTGTAAAATAGCTTAAATGATTTTTATCGATATCTTCATGTTTTTGTAATCATTGTTTTATGTCATAATACCTTCAGTTTGGATCTGATCAATCAACTTTCTATATCTTTTTCAGTTAAATGTGCACATTGTATTTGAAGGAGAGAAAGAATTTCATCAAAACGTGAAATTATGGGGTGTAAGTATTAGGAATGCAGCAGAATTTTTTTTATAATTTAAAATGCCATTTGTACAATAAAAAAACAGTACTTTAGTAAGCTTTGTCGCAAAGTAGATATATAACTTACCACTAATCCTTACCAAAAAAATTAAATCTAGGTATACTAAGTGAGAGGCTTAGATTTTTGGTTATTAGCATAGACGAGACCAATAGTTTCCTCTAAGACTAATGAAACCTCCTAGGTTGAGTGTAACTCTCTGTGATATGTTGCAGGTGATTGATGTAAAGCGAAGCTATGTAACTATGACTGCAACCAAGATTGAGATCACCATGAGAAAAGCTGAACCTATGCAGTGGGCAAGCCTTGAACTGCCTGCAGCCAAAAAGCAGGAAAAACAAAAAGAAGATATAACAGAATGAGTTGAGAGGGGAAAAAAAAGTTATTGTCTATTCCAGAGTTCTTAATATGTGGTGAAGTGGTGGCTTGCTGCTGTAATGTTTTGTTTTGTTGATGTTGATGTTGAATCTGGCATTTCAGGGTCAATAGTAGGTTCTTAAAAGCCAAAGTCAGTTTATCTTTTTGTGCCTCCCATCTTCCTTTTGTTACGTAAGATTGATTATTCATTTCTCCTCACTCATAGAACTGTAGTTGTGTCCTGTACTTGAAGAAGCTAGAAACCAGCTCATAAACAGTTACAGTATTTTTTAATGTAATATTATGTTAAGCAGAGAAATAAAAAGGAACATTTGTTCACATCTCTATTATCCCATAATTAGTAAAGCAAGATGGAATGTCAAATTTTTAATTAGTTTTTTCATGAGTTTGTGTTCCTATAATACTTGAAAATCTTTAAGGAAGAGTTGGAGCTCTGCATTGTTCTTTCCACTAGGGACAGTTACTTTTTCTAGGAGGGTTAATTCTGAGGTAGTGTAGTAAGCAGTTAAAGGAGAATGTATGCATTGATTAACAAATTAGAATTTGTTTACAACTAATTGAATTTTAAATTAGATAAGCACCTATGTTACTTGCCAAACAATATGATTTAAGAGTATAGGAAACATAAAGAAGAGTATAGTGGTATCAATTTGGTTAAAATTCACCATTTTCTACGACTTAAGCAATAATGTTGAACGTCTCTTTCCTGATTATTTATGGGATCTTTGTATGGTGTTATGACTAAATTTATAGTCATAAATTTAGGCTGATTTGTAGCCTACATCCTCTTAAAATCTTGAATTAGGTACATATAAAGAGAAATTATATCTGGCCTCCCTGGTATCTATAAAATTATAGGCTTAAAGGCTTCTGGAAATACATTAGGGTATCAGAAAACTAAATATTAAAGCTTTGCTTTATGACAACTATTACATGTTAAATAAAATAGCTTAATTCTTTTGGAGGTTTTTTTCTTAGACTTTCATGAACAGCTTGATAATTCTAGGTGATACAATGTTGATAATATATTGTGCTTTATTAAATGTAGGTATCACACAATTAGATTGTTTGTGCTAATTGAACCCATTTCAGGATAAGTTACTGTTTGAGGCAGTGCAGAGCTCATGAAGAAAACTAAAATTAAGAAGTTATGAAGGCCAAAACAGGCAGAACTTAATAAGTTTGGGTATGAATTTATGCTTATATAGATTAAAATGATTATTTCCCAAGCCCCTTGAGTGTTTTTCTTTTCTTGGTATTGATGGAATTTCGTATAAAGAAAAATTTGCAGAAATACAATTTTAGGTAATAAAGAGTTAGTATATCTCATTGTACTACCCTTAGCAAATAACTGTTACATAGAGTTATGTAATTATTAAATGGTTTAGCTCTGTTACCAATAAAAATGTAAGAAATCTGGCAATCAGGTTTTCATGACACTAAAATACCATGGCAAGAAATTTTTGGCAGTAAATATTGGACCCAGATAGTTTCTAGTACTTGGGATTGTATTTAAATTGTTAAAAGTTATCTTTTACAATTTTAGGAACCTGGGTTTATTTGGAAACATGAAATTTTGTTTATTGTTTAGGGGAGAGGTTGATTCTCAATTTCATTTGAGGTAACGGTTAACCCTTTTTTGATGTTTACTTCTTGAGGCTGTTTTGCCCTAAGCAATATCTTCATGTATTATGTGCAACTGAGCTATTATGTAAAAGTAAGTGGATTATTCACCTGTTAGTTGCAAAGCACTGACTTTTGTGTTTTTTGTTTGTTTTTTGATACAGCTTATGTATTTAGTCTGGTTATACTAGTGACCATTCTATTTCCTTATTTATTCCTATGAACCTCTGAATTTGTTGCCCAGATAAAAATCTAAATATCTTAGACTCATACATAAAGGGACACAGTTAGAATTAGGCAGATTATATTTTACTTTATCAATCTGTCAAAAAAATAAAAAATGTTAACTTGAAGTTGTTTCTCTAGAAATATGCTTTGTCTTTCTCAGCATTCAAAGTAATTAGTATAGCAAAGCAGTCAAATCTGGTAACTAATCTGACAGCTAAACTCAACATGGGGAACATACAGTTCTGTTTTTCTTGCCTAGCACATTTGTTGGTATAAAGGAAGTAACGTCCTAAGAAGTTGAGCTTTTATTATTATTTTTAACCTCTTATTTTGCGATAATTTTAGATTTACAGAAAAGTTGCAAGAAAGGTACAGAGTTCTTTATATCCTATATTAATCTTTCACTTAACGTTAAAATCTTACTTAACCGTAGAACTTTTCCAAGACTAAAAATTAGTCTTCGTACAATACTGTTGACTAAGTAGAACATTAGTTTTGACCATCTGTTTTTAGTGGAACACTATTAAAGGGTAGTTCTTGAGACTTATCCTAGTTTTTTGTAATTTAAGCCAATAATTTATAACTCATTAAAAATATAAATTGAGGGGCCGGCCCAGTGGCGTAGTGGTTAAGTGCGTGCACTCCGCTTCAGCGGCCTGAGGGTTCGCAGGTTCGAATCCTGGGCGTGCACCGACGCACCATTTGTCAAGCCATGCTGTGGTGGCGTTCTGTATAAAGTAGAGGAAGATGGGCACGGATGTTAGCCCAGGGCCAGTCTTCCTCGGCAAAAAGAGGAGGATTGGCATCAGATGTTAGCTCAGGGCTGATCTTCCTCACAAAAAAAAAAAGAAAAAAATAAATTGAAATCAACTTACCATAGACATATGCTTACAGATCCATGATGTAACTTTTTGTTGTAACCATATACTGGCAAAGGACTGTAATGATCCATTTTATTATATTTCATGTTGGAGATTTTAATTCTTATTAGGTATGACTTGTTTTGTGTGGTTTTCTTTAGACAATTCTTCAACCATGTAAGGGTGAAAAGAACCTTAAAGAGTTTTTGCAAATATTTTAAGGTAACTTTGAGTTATTGCTCTGCAACCCTTTGGTTTTTTAAAAAATGCAGTCATTCCCTGGCCTGAAAATGCATGTTATGCATACACCAACCATAAATAAATTTTTAAAAGCTCATTTATGAGGTCCAGTGTCAGTTTTAGGGTGTTTGGGTATGTACTCTGTAATTTTTTTTTAACAGCTAGGTACTTATAAGTTGTTAGAATAGTAACAGGTTTATTTTGTTGCAAATTATTTTGATGTGGCATTCATATTTGGTGTTTATTTTGATTCTTAAGCCTGTGTCATAATTCCATGGCCTCAGTTCTGAAATGCAAACTAAGTCTGGCTTGTTTTGTTAATAGGTGTTTGTTTTCATTTCTTTTGATTGTTGGTTTGTTGGGTAGGTAGGAAGTTATTTTTTTACCTGAGTGCTTCTTTACTGCCCAAGAATCTTACAAGTTAAACTCATCTGGAGTTGTTGCATGGCTTGCCTTGTTAAGTCAATTGTAGATGCCTGGGGTTTCATGCGCGTGGCATTATCTCTAAAATACTGGGCTTGCAAAGTTTTTATTCTGCATAGTTATTGTTTGATTTTAAGTTTTTATATAGGTCTTAGTTGTGAAGAATTCCTTCAAGAACAGTTTTTCTAAAGGACATTTTTATTAAATGCTAATGACTTTTCTTAGGTTTCCAATTTAGTAGATCACCCTTAATGTCCATTAAAGTCAAATAAAACTTCCAGCCTTAAACGTTTTTATGTTGCTTAAAGATTATGTATCCAAATAATTTAATTTGCCATTTCTTTTTGACTAAGCAGATATACTGTCCAAATGATTGGATTGTTAAATTATGTTTTTGTTTTTGGTGAGGAAGATTATCCCTGAGCCAACATCTGTTGCCAATCTTCTTTTTACTTGCGGAAGATTGTCTCTGAGCTAACGTCTGTGCCAGTCCTGCTCCACCCTGTATATGGGACACTGCCACAGCATGGCTTGAGCTGTGTGTGGGTCCATGCCTGGGATCTGAATCCGCGAACCCTGGGCCGGTGAAGCAGAATGTGCAGACTTAAACACTGTGCCACAGGGCCGCCCCTAAATTACGTTTTTTAAGACTTTGCTAATTGCAGTAAGATTACTGATTAAGCCTAGACGAGGGAGACCTCCCTGAACCTGGAGTACTTTCCCCTCCTCCTCTAAAAATGAGACTAGATGAGCGTATTGTGTTTTAAAGCACTGTGATTCTTTCCTTCATAATGCTTATTTAGGTTTGCAGTTCCATGTTTATTCGTATTTTATTTTTATGATTACTTTGTTAATGCCTGTATCTTCTTGTAGATTGAATTTTTATAACCTTGACTGTTTATGTTTTGGCCAGCCATTGTATCCCCATTTTCTAGTACAGCCCTTGGCATATTGGTTGGTTCTTGTAAATATCCAGACATATAGCACTTGTTATGGGCCAGTCACTCTTCTAAGGGCTTTAATGAATTTGAAATTAATCGCAACAACCCTATGAGGTAGGTTCTATTATTATATTATAGGCAAGGAAACTGATTTTTGTCACAGGTTAAGTAACTTACCCAAAGTCAAAACTAGTGAGCTGTGAAGAGATTTCAAACTCTGGCACCCTCGATTTGCGTTCTGTGCTCTTTACTGTTGTATGCTGCATATGTCAGTTGAATTAATAGGTTCCATAAAACATTGGCACGTAGCTTGGAAAACTAGTAACACTGTATTTGGTCACCAGGAACAAATTTTTAGTTTCATATGTTTTGTTAGGAAATAAATTTATAAAATAAAATATGTAGTCCTTTTGCCTGGATGGTTTTCTTTATAATAATAGCGGGATTAAAAACTTGTCATTTGTGATTTGACAACTCTTAGGGTCTCTAGTTTCTCTAAACAGCCTCCAAAGAAGTTTCAGAATCATCAGTTCAAAAAAAAAGTTTCCATTGCCATTTTGTTAGTGATAGGTATCTTGTATGTAGGAATTTATATTTGTGTGTTAGATAAAGTGTGATGAAACAGCATCAAACTTATATTTGTTTTCCCCATTAATATGAGACCTGGTTAAAGCAATTGTATAATTTAGAGTGTCTGCAACATAAGATACTTTCATAAGAAAGAGAGATAAGCTTGTAAACATAGGACAGGTAGCAAAGGATCATTTGAAGTTTGGCTTTCACCTTCTAGGCCAGGCCAGTGCTTATCAAAATAGCATTTCTAGACCAGCAGGATCAACATCATGGAATTTGTAAGAAATGCAGATTCCTAGTCTTCAACCTCAGAGTTATGAAATCAGAAACTCTGGGAGTGGCGCCCAAAAATTTGCAGAATTATTTTTGTTTTGTTCTGGCATACAATAAAGTTTGAAAAACACTAGCAGCATGGATGTCTGATTAGGCTTGCATTTTTTTTCCTTTTATTAATAATCTTAATTTTTTTTAAATTCACTTTGTTTTAGAATAGTTTTGCATTTAAAGAAAAATTGTAAAGATAGTATAGAGAGTTCTCACATATTCCACACCCAATTTCCCTTATTTATATTTTACATCAGTATGGTACATTTGTTAGAATTAATGAACCAATATTGATACATTGTTATTAACTAAAGTCCATACTTTGTTTAGATTTTCTTAGTTTTTACCCAAGGTCTTTTTTCTGTTTTAGGATCCCACCTAGGATACCACATTACATTTAGTCATCGTGTGTTCTTTGGGCTGCTCTTGGTTTTGGCGGTTTCTTAGACTTTCTTCAAAACCCTGTCAGTTTCAAGGAATACTGGTCAGGTGTTCTGTAGAATGTCCCTGCATTGGGATTTGTCTGGTGTTTTTCTTATGATTAAAGTTATGTGTCTTGAGAAAGAAAACCATACAGGTAAAGTGCCATTCTCATTGGTGTATCAAGGGTACATATTCTCAACGTGACTTATCATTTTGATTACCTGGCAGTGGTCGTGTCTCTCAGTTTTTTGACTGTAAAATTACTCCTTTCCCCCCTTTCCATCCTTCTTTAGAAGGGAGTCACTGTGTGTAGCCAACACTTAAAAAGGAGTGGGGAGTTATGTTCCACCTCTTGAGGGCAGAGTATCTACATAAATTGTTTACAACTTTTGTGCATGGGAGATTTGTCTCTCCTGATTTATTTATTTACTTATTTAATAATCAGTATGGACTCTATTTTATAGTTTGAGTTGTAATCCAATATTACTTCATTTTGTTTCTCAGATTGTTCCAGCTTTGGTTATTGTGGCCTTTCAGTTGGCTTCTGTGTTCCTTTATCATACCCTTGTCCTGTCATGGTGGGTTTGTTTTTGGTTTTTTGCTGTTTGTTTTATTTTAGCACTTTCTTTCTTTCTGGCACTTCAGGATGCTCCAGTGAGCCATTTCTCCAAGGATCCATGGTTGTTTTTTTGGAGAATGGTATTAGAAACCAGCATCTGGATGTTAGATATACTCATTGCTGCTGAGGTATCTTTGCTTTTAGGCGCACTCAGCTGATAGCAAGGAAGTATATACTAACCTGTGTCTATACACGTATTTCTATAAGTAACCATTTGTATCTATATTAAGCTAACCTTGAGTTCATGCTTAAGTCTCTAAGCATAATCCATTACCACATAGATCACTGTAGCCTCCTGCCCTTGCTTATCTGTAACTTCCCACTCCTGCAGTGTGAAAAACCTGGCTTCTGCCATCGCTATCCATTTACTTAATTGCTCAATTCCAGTAAACATGTATATCGGTATCAGAATTATTAACCTAATCTCCCATGGGAAGTATTTATTAACTAGAGTACAGTGCTTATGTAGGTCTTTTTGCCTTTAGTCTTATTCATTTCTAGACTCCTGCTGACTCAGAGTTAGCTGAGCACCTTTCTCCTCACTTCTTTCATTGAAGTTGTTTCATACATTTGTAATAAGACTTGCATTTTATTTTGGAAAGATCAATTTGATAGGAAGGTACAATTGGAAGTGCTCTAAAGAGAAAGACCAGTTAGGATGAGGGCATGAATTACAACAGAAGCAGTAGGACGAGAAGGGGATAAATTAAGAAGAGATTTAGGATCTTGAACTGAAAGGAATTAGAGACCAGAGAGTGAAAATTTGAGGAAAACTCCTAGGTTTGGGAACAGAGGGAAGCCTGAACAAAACAGGGAACATAGACAAAGGTTTCGGAGGAAGTGATTTTCGCAGAGGACTGCTGAGTCCAAGGAATCTTCATAACCTCCAGGTGAAGTAGGCCCGGCTATTGGTAAGTTCTGAAGCTTACAGTGAGGCCTTGTGTGGCTCTCAGGATTTGGAAATCATAAGTAAATGGTAACGTAACTATACCATTTAGCTAACTTTGAGGATGCGAAGTTGATAGTGTTCTGAGCTTTTTTTTTTTTTTTGGTGAGGAAGATCAGCCCTGAGCTAACATCCGTGCTAATCCTCCTCTTTTTGCTGAGGAAGACCGGCTCTGAGCTAACATCTATTGCCAATCCTCCTTTTTTTTTTTCCCCCAAAGCCCCAGTAGATAGTTGTATGTCATACTTGCACATCCTTCTAGTTGCTGTATGTGGGACGTGGCCATGAGGCCGGAGAAGCGGTGCGTCGGTGCGCACGCGGGATCTGAACCCGGGCTGCTGGTAGCGGAGCGCGCGCACCCAACAGCTAAGCCACGGGGCCAGCCCAATAGTGTTCTGAGCTTTTGAGGGCATCCTGCTTTCATTAAAAAAACAGCAATCCCTGCTCTTGAATATGATAGGGTAGGAGTACACAAGCACTGAAATAAGTCAGTCTGATAAAGGCTTGTTCAGGCTTATGTGCTGCGTATGCAGAATGTGCCACTTAACTCACCTGTGATGAGTCCGCTATGTGAAGGAGAAGTTCTTTACCAGAAGAATGGAGAGGAAGACGGTGGACAAGGAAACGTAAATTCCCAGACCCTCGATTCTGTCAGTGCCAATGGTTAAATGGGTTAGTCAGGCATGATGTATTCTTCAGGTGGAGGAAAATATAAAGATTAAATGTGTTGGCAAATAAAACCCACAAGTTTTAAATGTTCAGTACATTAGGCTTAGAATTACTGGGTTCTTTATAATTACACTTGTGTGTAAAACTTGAAAAGGCTCTCGACTGAAAGCTGGGTTCCGGTAACAAACTGATCCCAGATTGTGGACTTCGTGTTAGAGGCCAACTTGCACTGGTTTTGATGCCTTAAGGATTCCTTCCAGTCCCACTCCCCCTTTGCCTGTAAAGCTGCATAAATTATCAGCAGGAAAAGACTGAGTTGGAGGCAGAGGAGGGGAACAATTTAAGGGAGTAGAAAGCCAATGTCAGGATAATGAAAATCAGAATTGGAAAATAGGTGGAATTCAAGTCCCCTTTTTCAGGCAGATAATTTAAAACCTTCAGGAAAAGTAGGTGTCCGATAACAGGACTTTATAATTCACCTGATTAGATTTAAATTGTGATTTAGGCTTAAGAATTTAGGTATTAGTTACAAGTAATTCAAAACTCTAGACATAATGATCGCTAATTTTTTGTTAAAAACTTGGCAGAGTGTGCCAAGCACTTGCCTAAGTGCTTTTGATAGCTTTTCATTTAATCTTCAGAACACTCCCATGATTATATACTGTTATCCCTATTTTACTGGTAGAGAAACAGGCAAAGGAAAGCTACATAACTTGCCTCTGGTCATATAAGTAGCAAATGATGAAATTAGATTTTAAAATTAAGGACTTAAGACTCCAAAGTCCTTAAACTCTTCACCATGACACTGAAGACATCTGAGTCGCCATGCAAAACCTAAAATTGGAACTGCCATTTGGTTATTAGTATTCAGTCTTTTCTTCCTTAGTATTAAATGACTGAATTATCGTGAAAAGATAATGTGCTTTCAATTTTTGCAGTAGTCAGTTGAGCCACTGACTCTTCTTGATAAGGACCCCTAAAGAGCTGATGTGCACTTGACAAGAATTAGGGAGTCTGCGGGACTGAATGAAAGTAAAAGGAACGTAGCAATGAATTTGTCCTGTGCTAGCAGTTTGTTCTAAAGTTTTGTGCATATAAATAACCTTGGCCTTATCATCTGGAATCTCAAACAGTGTTCTGCATCTCTGTATTCTTAGATGTGGATGGTTGGAAGGCCATGTACATTGGCGATAACATGTCACTGTAATGGAGTGAAAGAAGCGATGCATTAAAATTAAGTATTACTGCCTTAGGCAAATTCACTCTTACTTCAATTATGTAAAACTAGCTAGGTTCTCTTTTGTGAAAAGTTAGGGAAGATGTCCCATCAGTTGATGAGGGAAAGACTTTTTTAAACCTGAACCTTAGAATGTTTTAATGAATCAAGAATCACACGTAAAATTATGTTATAAATTATAGGACACTTCTTCCAAAGAGAGTTCCCTAGCATACATGGGTGATCTACTTGTCATATTATACTCTGCCAGATAATCTTGAGACTAGTTGAGGTTTAGGTTTCTAATAGTTTTTTCTCCCAAAGGAATTGTACTGAGTTGGAAGGTAAGAAATTTAGATATTATTAATGTTTTTAATAAGATATAAAAGTTTGTGAGCATCTTCAATATTGTAGACGTCCTTTTGTTTAATTATTTCATTCAACAAAACACTTTTCAATCAGTTTCTGTGTGCTGGGAATAATTGACCAAACACCAAAAACACTCTGCTTCCGAGGAAAGTTCCAGCAAGGAAAATAAGAGGTCATTAAATAGAAACTATGCTCAAGATAAACCTGTAAAAAGTTGCTGTTGGAGTATATTTGGTAGATTTTATGGATGAATTTCTGGATACCAGAGTCCTGAAAAAAATGGGTAGGAGTTAACAAGACAGATAGGAGAGTGGAGGGGTTGGGGGCGGGGCACGGAACAGGTGGGGCCGGTTCCGTGAAGAAGGACTAGGATGTGAAAATGCCTGGAGTTGAGAGATTGCAACGGCCTGTTCGGAAAACTCTTGTTAGTTTGCACAGCCTCCAAGCTTTCCATCTTGCCCTAGCCCCTAAGCAAATGTCTCAGCCTTGGTTTTAGGCTTGTCTAGATTCTAGTAATAGTGTTAGTTCATACAGTCAGCAGAAGCTCTGCTGATTTTTCCCCAGTAAAGTAAATGCCTTAGTCCATGCCAAGTCTGATCCTTAGCCCCCACCTAGAATTGGCAAATGCCATCTGGAAGTCAACAGTTGGTGCTCTCAGCTATCTAGAGATTTTTAGTATGTCAAGTCTTCATTGCTTCCACAGATTTTTGATATCTCTAAAAACATTTTGCATTTAATTCATTTTTTTTTTCTAGTTGTTGCACCTGTAATGATTGACTGCCAGTACCTGCTACATCCTTCCTGGGAGTGGAAGTCCCTATTGATGGGTTTTTAAATAGAGTGTAGCACGGTCACATTTAGGAAGATCTTTCTGGTTGAAGTTAGTATAATTGTGATATAACAGAGGAGAGGAAGTGGAGTGATTTGAAAGGAAGTTTTTGCATCGTTTAAGTGAAAGATATTGTTGGCCTGTATTTATAATAATCGCATTGGAGATTGGAAGAAATGGATGAATATAGGAGTTGTCAAAAAGATAGAGAGAAAAAAGAGCAACTGACTCACTAAAGTTAAAAAGCAATGACAAGACAAAGGCTAAAATCTATTACAGTATTGTAATTATTTCTAAGGTTACTGTTTTACGCCAAACTCATTATTTCTATACTTAAAAAGTCAAAGTTGGAGGAGAAGTGATTATTTTCTTGTCTCTCATCTCTGTGTATAAACTTGAAAGTTTGAGGGTCAATTACTATTTATGAAACTGTGAGCTAAATATGAAAAATATTAAAATAAGCTATGTATGCATATGTAAATGAGTGTTATTTATATCCTCAGAATAGAAAAATAGTAAATTACAAAGATACAAAAAGAGGTATCTATTTGTAAACTTGATTGCATTCCAGAACTTTGTGTACTTTTTTCTGTTCAAAATTAAAACATCCTTATTATAGTTTTTATTATAAAAGGAATATATTCTGAAGTAAGAAGTTCAAGCAATACAGAAAAATACAAAGAGTAAAAGTCCACCACCCCAGTGTAAGCACTGTTAACATTTTGTGTAATATTGTACATTCAATTTTATTACCAGTTTTTCCCAACTCAGCAATAACTCACAGGCAACTTACCATAAAAATGGAAAGTATTTATATCAGTTTTATGATTTTTGATTATATATTATACTGTAAGTTAATCAGTTCCCCAATGATGAAAATTTAGTTTGTTACTTTTTTTAACTATGGTGAAAAATGCTGCAATAAACACCCTTGTCACATATATTGGCATTCTTTCCAATTTTCTCTAGAATAAATTTTTAGAATTTCTGAATTAAAGATATATTGCATTTCACATGCTTTTCGTTTACTAGTTTCCTTTTGTATTAGACAAGTTATATTAAGCATCATGTTTAGATTTTTTTAATGACTAAATTATTGCATTATAATAGAAATTTATGGCTTATTTAAATTTGATTTTAAAAGTCAGTAATAAAACAGACAGTACACTGTGACTAGCAAAATATTTCTTTGCTATTTCCCAAGTAGCCTTATGAGAAATAATCTCACTCAGGTCGTGGACCAAGGAATGGGATGAAAGGGGAATAATGATTATCAGTTTAACAACTGATCTCTAATGCATAGGGGAAAAAAGTTTGGGTTTTTTTTGTTTGTTTTGAGAGATGATTTTTGGAGCTGGGTGATGGGTACATGGGAGTTTATTGTATGTTCTCTCTGCATTTGTGTATGTTTGAAACTTAAGGAGGTGCTGGGCTGGGTGTAAAGGACTCTAAGATAAAGCAGGCACCATCCCTCTTCTAGAGTGTCTTTTTTATTGAAACATATTTGACATATAACATTGTGTAAATTTAAGGTATACAACATGTTAATTAGATACATTTATATATTGTAATATGATTGCTATTATAGTGATAATTAGCACCTCTATCATTTTACATAATTTTCCTTTCTTTTGGTAGTAGGAGTACTTAAGTTCTAGTGTCTTAGCAAGTTTGATGATTATAATAGAATATTGTTCTCTGTATTCACTGTACTGTGCATTATATCTGTAGGGCTTAACTACTTGTTGTAAATTTGTACCCTTAAACAGCATATGTCTTGTCCCCCTCACACCCTATCCCGTTAACCACCATTTTATTCTCCGTATCCACAAGTTTGGCTTTTTTAAATTCCACATATAAGTGATATCATACAGTACTTGTCTTTCTCTATCTGACTTATCTCACTTAGCATAATGTGCTCAAGGTCCACCCATGTTGTCATAAATGGCAGGATGTCCTCCTTTCTCATGGCTGAATGATATTCCCTTGTATATATGTACCACATTGCTTTATCCATTTTTCTATTGATGGACACTTAGGTTGTTTCCATATTTTGGCTATTGTAAATAATGCTGAAATGAACGTGAGGGGTGCATATATCTTTTTGAGTTACTGTTTTTATTTTCTTCAGATTAAATACCCAGAAGTGGAATTGCTGGATCATACAGTAGTTCTATTTTTAATTTTTTGAGGAACCTCTATACTGTTTTCTATAGTGGCTGCACCAATTTACATTACCACGAACAAGCGTTCTCATTTCTGCATATCCTCACCAGTGTTTGTTAAATCTCTTGTCTTTTTGATGATAGCCATTCTAACAGGTGTGAGGTGATCTCTCATTGTGGTTTTAATTTGCACTCCCTGATGATTAGTGATGTTGAGCATCTTTTCATGTACCTGTTGGCCATTTGGATGTCTTTGGAAAAATGTCTGTTTAGTTCTTCTGTCCCATTTTTCAATCAAATTGTTTCTTTTTTTGTTACTGAGTTATATGAGTTCTTTATATATTTCATATGAGTTTTTTATCTATATATGGTTTGCAAAAATTTTCTCTCATTCTGTAGCTTGCCTTTTCGTTGTTGTTTCTTTTGCTATGAAAAGTTTTTACGTTTGATAATAGTCCCATTTGTTGTTTGTTTTTTTTTCTCCCCAAAGCCCCAGTACATAGTCGTATATCCTAGTTGTAGGTCCTTCTAGTTCTTCTATGTGGGACGCCGCCTCAGCATGGCTTGATGAGCGGTGAGTAGGTCTGTGCCCAGGATCCGACCAGCGAACCCTGGGCTGCTGAAGTGGAACGCGCGAACTTAACCACTACGCCACCACACCGGCACCTGATACAGTCCTATTTGTAGATTTTTGCTTTTGTTGTTTGTTCTTTGGTGTTATATCCAAAAAATGATTGCTGAGACCAATGTTAAGGAGCTTCATCCCTATGTTTTCTTCTAGGGGTTTTACAGTATCAGGTCTTATGTTTAAGTCTTTGATCCATTTCAAGTTAATTTTTGTGAGTGGTGTAAGATAGGGGTCCAATTTCATTGCTCTGCGTGTATTTATCCAGTTTTCCCAACACCATTTGTTGAAGCCTGTCCTTTCCCCATTGGGTGCTCTTGGCTCTCTTGCCAAGTATTAGCTGACCATATAAGCAGGGGTTTAATTCTGGGTTCTATATTCTGTTTCATTGTTCTCTGTGTCTATTTTTGTGCCAGTACCATACTGTTTTTATTACTGTAGCTTTGTAGTATAGTTTGAAATCAGGAAGTGTGATACCTCCAGCTTTCTTCTTTTTCCTCAGGATTGCTTTGGCTACTCAGTGTCTTTTGTGGTTCCATGCAAATTTTAGGGTTTTTTTTTCTATGTATGTGAAGAATGCCATTGGCATTTTGATGGAGATTGTCTTGAATCCATAGCTGGCTTTGGGTAGTATGGATGTTTTAACAATATTAATTCTTCTGATCCATGAACATGGGATATCTTTCTATTTGTTTGCATCTTTGATTTCTTTCAGCAAAGTCTTGTAGTTTTTGTTGTACAGATCTTACACTTCCATGGTTAAATTTATTTCTAAGTATTTTATTTTTTCATGCTATCATGAATGAGATAGTTCCCTTTATTTCTTTTTCAGATATTTCATCCTTAGTGTATAGAAATGTAACTGATTTCTGTATGTTGATTTTGTGTCCTGCAACTTGACTGAAATCATTCATTAGTTCTAACAGATTTTGACTGAGTCTTTGGGATTTTTTATATACAAAATCATATTATCTGCAAATAACGACAGTTTTACTTCTTCCTTCGCAATTGGATATATTTTCTTTCTTTCTTGCCTAATTGCTCTAGTTAGTACTTACAGTACTACATTGAATAAGAGTGGTGAGAGTGAGAATCCTTGTCTTGTTCCTGATCTTAAAGGAAAAGCTTTCAGTTTTTCTCCATTGAGTGTCATGGTTCACTGTGAGTATGTCAAAATGGCCTTTATTATATTGAGATATGTTCCTTCTATTCCCAGTCTGCTGAGGGTTTTTATCATGAAAGCATGCTGTATTTTACGTCCTTTTTCTACAGCTGTTGAGATGATCATGTGATTTTTATCTTTCATTTTATTAATGTGATGTATTACATTTATTGATTTACATATGTTGAACTATCCTTGCATCCCAGGGATAAATCCCACTTGGTCATGGTGTATAATCCTTTTTATTTGTTCTTGAATTTGGTTTGTTAATATTTTGTTGAGAATTTTTGTATCTGTATTCATGGGGGATTTTGGTCTCTAGTTTTCTTTTCTTGTGTCCTTACCTGACTTTGGTGTCAGGTTAATGGCTTTGTAGAATGAGTTTGGAAGTGTTCCCTCCTCCTTAATGTTTTGGAAGAGTTTGAGAAGGATTGGTGTTAATTCTTCTTTGGATGTTTGGTAGAATTCACCAGTGAAGTTGTCTGGTCCTGGGGTTTTCTGTTTTGGGAGGTTTTTGATGACTGACTCAATCTCTTTGTTTCTTATTGGTGTGTTCAGATTTTCTATTTCTTCTTCCTGATTCAACCTTGGTAGGTTGTGTTTCTAGAAATTTATCCATTTCTTCTAGGTTATCTAATTTGTTGGCATGTAATTGTTAATAGTCTCTTATGGTCATATGTATTTCTGTATTGTCAGTTATAATGTCTCTTTTTCATTTTATTTATTTGAGTCTTCTCTTTTTTTCTTAGTCTGACTACAGGTTTGTCAATTTTATCTTCTTGAAGAACCAACTTTTAATTTTGTTGGTTCTTTTTTTTTTTTCTGGTCTCTATTTCATTTATTTCTGCTCTGATCTTTATTATTTCCTTCTTTCTGCTAATTCTGCCTTAATCTGTTCTTCTTTTTCTAATTCCTTGAGGTGTAAAGTTAGGTTGTTTGAGATCTTTCTAATGTCTTAATATATGCATTTATCACTATAAACTTTCAGAACTGCTTTTGCTGCATCCCACAAGATATGAGGTGTTGTATAGTAGTCCCCCCTTATCTGTGGGGAATACATTTGAATACCCCAAGTGGATGGCTGAAACTGTGGATAGTACCAAACCCTATATATTGTTTTTTCCTATACATACCTGTGATACAGTTTAATTTATAAATTAGGCACAATACGAGGTTAATGGTGCTTTGGGGCCATTATTAAGTAAAATAAGTTACTTGAACACAAGCACTGTGATACCACAACAGCTGATCTGATAATTCAAACAGTTAAATGACTAACAGGCAGGTAGCGTATACAGGCTGGATATGCTGGACAAAGGGATGATTCACATCTTGGGTGGGGTGAAATGGGACAGCACAAGATTCCGTCATGCTACCCAGAATGGTGTGCAATTTAAAATGTATAAATTATTTCTGGAATTTTCCATTTAATATTTTTAGACCACAGTTGACCGTGGGTAACTGAAACTGTGGACAGTAAAACCAAGGATGAGAGGGGGACTACTGTATTTCCATTTTTATTTGTTTGAAGATAATTTTTTATTTCCTTTTGATTTTTTCTTTGACCCATTGATTGTTCAGAAGTGTGTGGTTTAGTTTCCACATATTTGTAGATTTTCCGCTTTCCTCTTGTTGATTTCTAATTTCATACCACTGTGACCAGAAAAGATAGTTGGTATGATTTCAGTCTTCTTAAATTTGCTGAGATTTGTTTTGTGCCATATCATATGATCTATCCTGGAAAATGTTCCATGTGCACTTGAGAAGAATGTGCATTCTGCTCTTGTTGGATGTAATGTTCTATATATGTCTGTTAAGTCCATTTGTTTAGAGTATGGTTCAATTCCAACATTTCCTATTGATTTTGTTTGGATAATCTATCCATTGCTGATAGTGGAATATTGAAGTCTCCTACTGTTATTGTATTGTCTATTTCGGCCTTAGATTCTGTTAGTATTTGCTTAATATATTTTGGTGCTCCAATGTTAGGTATGTATATATTTATGATTGTTACATCTTCTTGATGTATTGACCCTTTTATTACTATATAATGACCTTCTTTGTCTCTTATCATCATATCCTCTTCCTTCACTTTGAGCTTATGTGTTTCTTTAGAGCTGAAATGACTTTCCTATAGGCAGCATATAGTTAAGTCTTGTTTTTTAAAATCTGTTCAGCCACTCTGTGCCTTTTGATTGGTGAATTTAATCCATTTATATTTAAAGTGATTATTGATATGTAAGGACTTCCTACTGCCATCTTACCATTCGCCTTCTGATTGTTTTCTATCTCCTTTGTTTCTTTTTCCCTCTGTTTCTGTCTACCTTTTAAAGTGGTGCTTTTCCATGGTGATTTGCTCAGTCTCTCCCTTTCTTTGTTTTGTGATTCTAGATTTTTGCTTTATGGTTACCAGGTGGCTTACATAAAACATCTCATAGATAAAATAGTCCTAGGGGAAAAAGTTTTTAAAAAGCAGTTCAAACACATGTTCTGTGTGTTGAACATATGGTAGCAGATATCCTATATCTAATGTCCTAGACTGATTACAGTGCATGACATATAATCACTTGTTCTGTTCTAATGATCAGCTATTGATTAAAGGTGACAAAAACAAAATAACTTACCAATTAAAGGGAACAATAATTTGCAAGGGTTACTGTTTTCCTCCCAACTCATACTTCCAACCACACTTGCTGTTTTAGCAACCCATGTCTTTCTTCAGAAAAGCTACCAGCAGGAAGAACACAAAAGAGATTTATAAACTTTTGTGTTTTGTCCCCTTTAGAAATGATATAATGGAGTTGGAGAATGAGGAATTTCTGATGCCTAGAAATATGTAATAATTTACTCAGTTGGATAGTGGAAAAGTGTGACTTATGAGTCTTAACCTAATATCCTGTCTACAACACAATGCTTTAAGGTAAAAATTAAAATACAGTTACTCCTCTTTATACTCCAAAATAAACTGTCATACTAAGGTAATATAGTATGGTAGAGAAGTTAAATCCCTAGATTTGCTAAAACAAATTATTTTTACAAAAGTCCAATTTTATATGCTTTATAAATTTATACATTATAAATAACAAACTTTACTGTCTTGTTAAGCAGAATACTCATATTGCCTCTTTAACCAGAATGAATAGATCTTATTTAAAATTTATCACAATGACTTAGGGCATTTCTATGCATGCTGCTTATTTTATTGTGGAGAATCAGTGAGATACCTTCTGGTAATATTGAGATATATAGGAAAATTTTGTCCCTAAACTAAATACTCCACTGTTTTATTAAATTAAATTGTATTGTTTGTCAGCCAGCAAGTGTAGCAGGGGTAGTTTCTCCTTGCAGTCAGACTTTGAGCTATCACTCCTTATTGTAGTTAGTGTGCCTACCTATAAAGGGTCTTTTAATTGTTGATTCTCAACTCTTTTTAAAAGGCAAAGTAACTGAACAATCAAGCTTCTTGAAGGTTTCATCATAGCTTACGCATAATTCTGAGTCATTAGGCTTTGCATAAAACTTTGCCAATGCTGATATACTTTTTTTTTTAGGAGTCAGAGTATGAAGATTGGTGGCAAGTATTTTCTTTACCTATCAGATATATATTATATAGTAGAGTTGAAGTTATCAAAAGTATGGATATTATTCACTTTTTTCCTTACCATTTGGCATTCCACCATGATTTCACAAGAGAAAATGTTATTCTGGTTTCCTTGCCAGACTTTTTTTTTTGGTAATCAAATTTATTGAGGTATAATTTTCATACATTTTAAGTTTACGTTTGATGAGGTTTGACAAATGTATATGCCTGCATAACCATCACCCAGATCAAGATACAGCGTCATCCCAGAAAGTATCCTTCTGCCTCTTTGCAGCCCGTCTCCTCCCTGCTCCTTACTTGCCTCAGGCAATCACTGATCTAATTTCTAACACCATAGATTAGTTTTGCCTTTTCTTCATATAAATAGAATCATATACTAGGTATTCTCTTGTGTCTGGCTTCTTTCCCTCAACAATGTCTGCCAATAATATTACATGTATTGGCAGTTATTGCATTTTTATTGCTGAGTAGTATTCCATTGTGGGTATACCACAATTTTTCCATCCATCCATTGATGGACATTTGAGTTGTTCTCATTTTAAGCTTCTATGAACATGCATGGAAGAGTCGTCTGCTTATTATGTTTTTGCTTCTCTTTAGTAAATACTTACAAGTGGAATTTTGGAGTCATAAAGTAAATATATATGTTTAACATTATAAGAAACTACCAAACTGTTTTCCAAAGTGGGTTGTACCATTTTACGTTCCTACCAGAAATGTCTGAGAATTCAAGTTCCTTGCCATATTTTACTTTAGGGAATTTTCAGTTGCTTTATCTCTTTCTGCCACATGACTGGAGATTTTTGTTTTCTTTTATTAGATTAACACTTTGGTGATGAAGTTATGAATGTTTAAAGAGCCAAAAAACTCCTTGCAGATGAACAAGATGAAAGTCTAAAATCAAAACGTGACATGAACACCAAGATTTTAGAATACTCTGGCTTCAAGAGTTATCAGAAAGAAAGATGGATTTTATCCTCAGACTTTCAGTAACACTTTTAATGGCTAGTCACTTGGCTGAGACCTTATTATAACACTTCTTTCAGAGTTCCTGCTGCTGCTTGAATTGTGAAGGCTGCAATAGAAATGTGTTTCTTTACTTCTCTCCAGGCTGAACGAGGGTCTGCTTTATTTTCAATATCAAACATAGCATCGTATATCCCAGGAAATGATTCTCCAGCATATTTGTTGTGGCTACTTGGAGCAAAGATGATATGCCTAGAAGAAAAAACATAAATAAGGCAGGTTGAGCTAAAGAGTATACATATATGACATTTTATATGCTTTTTCTTTATTCACTCCTTTTTGATAGACTACGTTTTATTAAGCATTCTGTGTCTCCTCCTGGCATTCACGTTTGTTGCTCCTAAAGACATGTACAGTCATGCATCACTTAATGACAGGGATACATTCTGAGAAACGTGTTATTGGGTGATTTCAATGTGCAAACATCATAGAGTGTACTTATACAAACTTAGATGGTATAGCCTGCTACACATCTCTAGGCTATGAGGTACTAATCTTATGGGACCACCGTTGTATATTTGGTCTGTCCTTGACTGAAATGTCATTATGTGGCATGTGACTGTATAATTTATTTGCAATACTTATGTAATGGTATAATTTTAAGCAAAGAAAGGAGCTGGCAATATGCTTTTGCTAAGACGTATCCCATGAATCATATCATGTTGCTAACCCATATAGTTAGAAGAAAGTAGGTTCTTTCTTAAAAGTTGTGTGCATTAGTTGTCTGACTGCCTGGACATCCACAAACAGTGATAACATGTATGCTTTATGGACATAGTTAATGGGAGAGGAGATTGAAAAAAAATTTAGCTTTGTGTTGACGTTTTTTAGAGATTCAACAAGAATGACAGTTGTTCCCAATAATACTCTTCAGATATTAAAAAAGAAGTAAGTAAAGAATCTTGTATCTCCAAAATATCATAAATGGAAAGGATAATGAAGCCCATCCCACAAAGGTAAAATGGTTATATATGGGTTGCCAACAAAGACACACTTAATTTCTGATCTAGAGGGAAAGTTTTTCAGTTGACTTCCTACTTCATCTCATAAGTAGCTCAAGAGATCAGTCTACATCTCTTCTCAATAAGTGTGTGGAATTCTGCCTTCCAGAAGAGGACATATTTTATTAAACACTGTTTTTAGGAATTAGATCCAACAGTCAAACACTAGAGCTTCTTCAAGATGTAAATCCATTGTATGAGACAATATGGAATTCTATATAAGTCAATATTAATGATCAAAGAGAAATTTATAATGCTAATCATTTAGATTTCCCAAAGATCATTAAGAATTTTTGCTCTTGGCTTTTAAATCTTAATATGGCCTCAAATAAATCTTTTTATTAAAACAGGTATATGTGCTAAACTGTTTATAAGCGTTGATATTCTGACCTGTATACAAGTTGAGATATGAGAGATACAGGTCACAGATATTACTTGCCCTCTTCTGGAGAATTGTAAAGGGAGACTATAGTAAAAAGTTATTGATATAGGACTCAAACAAACCTTGTTTGAATCATTGACCCGGCATCTAATAACTCTGTGGCCTTTGGCAAATTTTGTAATTTCTCTAAACTTGTCCCATATGTGTGAAAGAACTGAAATAATTTAGGTTCTGCCTGGAGTAGTGACTAAGTGGGTTGTGGAATCAGACTGTCAGAAATGCTATCACATTTACCTTGTGACGTCACACTGGTTATTTAACCTCCCTGTGCCTATTTCTTCATCACTGAAATGGGAGTAGTAATAATACTGTCCTCAAAGGATTGTTGTGAGAATCCAGTGCTGGGTGGAAGCCACTCAGTATAGGTTGACATTTAGTAAATGCTCAATAAATATTGGCTATTATTCTGAGGATAAATCCTTCCCATAATTCTCTCAGATAAGAAGCAGGCAGTTAGCTAAAAGAGATGATCACACAATGGACAATGTTTAACCAATTCGAATACCATTTCATGAATGGCAGACCCAAAAAACTATTCTAGCCCCATAACAATCCAAACCCTGGACTGATTCTCAAGGTTTCAAGTATATCATGATAATCTGTCACCCTTCACGACGAGCATTTCTGAATTGTCAAGAAGTATCAAGAACTATAGCAGACTGTAGACTACAGTCTACATTTAGACTATTTATAGTCCTCTTTTTTCTCTCAACTTTTCTCTCAGTACATAGTAATTATTCAGTGATGAGTTACAATAATGCAAATGTTTTTATATTTTTATAATCAAATGCCTTTAAAGACTTTTGCATACCTTATTTCATTTGATGTTTGGAAGAAAAGTAAGCTTTCTTTAATACTCTACACACATTACCAAGTATGTTAGTTTTCTATTGCTCTTGTAACAAATTGCAACAAACTTAATGGCCTAAAACAACACGATTTTATTATCTTATAGTTCTGTAAGTTAGAAGTCTGACATAGGTCTCACTGGGCTAAAATCAAGTTATCAGCAGGGCCACATTCTTTTCTGGAGGCTCTAGGGGAGAATCCATTTACTTGCTGTTTTCTATCTTCTAGAGGCCTCCCTCATTCCTCCATCTGCAAAACCAGCAACAGCAGGTCAGAGTGAGTCCTCTTCACATGGCGTCACTCTAACTTTATGTCATGCCTCTCTCTTCCACTTTTAAGGACCCTTTTAATTACATCATTGGGCCTACTTGGATAATCCAGGAAAATTTCCTTATCATAAGGTCAGCTGATTAGCAACCTGAATTCTATCTGCTACCTTAATTTTTCTTTACCATGTAACCTGTCATATTCATAGGTTCTGGGTATTAGGAAATGGACATCTTTTGGAGACCATCATTTTGCCTGCTGCACAGAGCAATTAAGTTTACGGAAATTTCCTTAGAGAAAAAATGACAAAAGTATTAGAATGTGTAAAATATGCTCAATGAAAGATATTTGCCTTTCTTGTGACAGTTTCAATGTATTACCCATAACTCAATTAAGTTTGCAGAAATTAATGTCAATCATGCTTTTTATTCTGTGGTAAACATTTACACTTCTGAATTTTAAGATGTTTTAAATATATTCCACAGTAAAAATATTTAAAAATATGTACAATTTTTACTGATTCATTCATTACTAATCACAACATTATTTATGATTTTATAATACATACATAATATATATACCTAATAATACATGTATACGTACACATTGGGTTACTCTAATTTTTTAATCCAATATTTATCAATTGTAAGTGGTAGAAAAATTTTATTTCACTATAAATCTGGTAATCTACTATCCTTCCTTGAAGTTCATGAAATAACTTAAAAATGGCATTGAGGGCCGGCCCGATGGCTTAGTGGTTAAGTGCGCGCGCTCCGCTACTGGCGGCCTGGGTTCGGATCCCGGGCGTGCACCGATGCACCGCCTCTCCAGCCATGCTGGGGCCGCGTCCCACATACAGCAGCTAGAAGGATGTGCAGCTATGACATACAACTATCTACTGGGGCTTTGGGGGGAAGAAGGGAGGAAGATTGGCAATAGATGTTAGCTCCGAGCCGGTCTTCCTCAGCAAAAAAAGAAAAAAAAGAGGAGGATTAGCACGGATGTTAGCTCAGGGCTGATCTTCCTCACCAAAAAAAAAAAAAAAATGGCATTGATGCAGTACATATACTGAAAATTTTTAACCTCACTCAAGTTTTAAAAAATTTACAAAGGCACATGAAAAGATGTTCAACAGCAATAATTATTAGGGAAATGCAAATCAAAACTACAATGAGATATCACCTCACATGCGTCAGAATGGCTATAATTAACATGACAAGAAATAACAAGTATTGGAGAGGATGTGGAGAAAAGGAAACCCTCATACACTGCTGGTGGGAATGTACTGGTGCAGTGACTATGGAAAACAGTATGGAGATTCCTCAAAAAATTAAGAATAGAACTACCATACAATCCAGCTATTCTACTTCTGGGTATTCATCCAAAGATCATGAAAACACAAATGCATAAAGATATTTGCACCCCTATGTTCATTGCAGCATTACTCACAATAGCCAAGACTTGGAAACAACCTAAGTGCGATCAGTGGATGGATGATTAAAGAAGATGTGGTATATATACACAATGGAATACTACTCAGCTATAAAAGAGGATGGAATCTTACCATTTGTGACAATATGGATGGACCTTGAGGGTATTATGCTAAGTGAAATAAATCAAAGTCAAATACTGTTTGATTTCACTCATAAATAGAAGATAACAACAACAACAACAACAAATGAATACATAGACACAGACATTAGATTGGTGGTTACCACGGGTCGGGGGTGGGGAGGAGGACGAGAGAGGTGATAGGGCACATGTGTACAGTGATGAATAGTAATTAATCTTTGGGTGGTGAACATGCTGTAGTCTACACAGAATTCGAAATATGATGTACACCTGAAATTTATATAATATTATAAACCAATGTTACCTCAATAAAAAAAATTTACAAGCTTGTTTTTAACCTGATCTACCAGATGAGGAAAAAAAGTTTTGAAATAAATTATTTAAAAAATGAAAAATTCTGGGTAGCTGGTATTAATATTATAGCTACATTTCTTTTTGGAGTTACTGGAAAAAGTGGAAGTGGAAGGAATATATATTCAACTCATAAAGTAATCCTTACAATCAGGAAGGGAAAAATTATTTCCATACCACTGCAGACTGAAACATAGCAATATGATCTGGCTTTTTAAATTTTTTTATTTAGGTATAATTGACATATAACATTAGGTAAGTTTCAGGTGTACAACATAATGATTTGATATTTGTATATATTGCCAAGTGATCACCACAGTAAGTCTAGTTAACGTTCGTCACCTTATGTAACTACAAAAAAGTTTTTTTTTCTTGTGATGAGGACTATTAAGATTTACTCTCTTAGTAACTTTCAAATATAAGATACATTATTATTAACTATAGTCACCATGCTGTCCATTAAATCTCCATGACTTATTTTATAACTGGAAGTTTGTACCTTTTCACCCCCTTCACCCATTTCTCCCAACCCCACCTCTGGCAACCACTAATCTATTTTCTCTGTGAGCTTGTTTTTTTTCCTTTATCTTTCTTTATGTTGCACATATAACTGAAATTACACAGTATTTATTTTTCTCTCACTTATTTCACTGAGCATAACACCCTCAAATTCCATCCATGTAGTCACAAATGGCAAGATTTCATTCTTTTTTATTGCTGAATAATATTCCATTGCATATATATATGTATATATACATATACAATTTCTTTATCCATTCATCCAACAATGGACACTTTGGTTGTTTCTGTATTTTGGCTGTTATAAATAATGCTGCAGCGAACACAGGAGTGCAGATTATCTTTTTGAATTAGTGTTTCCATTTTCTTCAGATACATACCCAGAAGTGGAATTGCTAGATCATATCGTAGTTCTATTTTTAATTTTTTGAGGAACTTCCATATTGTTTTCCATAGTTGGCTGCACCAATTTACATTCCCACCAACAGTATGCAAGGGTTCCCTTTTTTCCATATCCTCACCAGCACTTGTTGTTTGTTATCTTATTGATAAATAGCCATTCTGATGGCTGTGAGGTGATATCTCATTGTGGTTTTGATTTGCATTTCCCTGATGATGAGTGATGTTGAGCATCGTTTCATGTACCTGTTGGCCATCTGTATGTATTCTTAGGAAAAATGTCTATTCAGATCTTCGGCCCATTTTTTTGACTGGATTTTTTTTTTTTTGCTATGGAGTTGGATAAGTTATTTACCTATTTTGGATATTAAACCCTTATCCAGATATATGATATGCAAAACTTTTCTCTTATTCTGTAGGTTGCATTTTCATTTCATTGATGAAACTTCTTTTAGTTTGATGTAGTCCCCCTTGTTTATTTTGGCTTTTGTTGCCTTTGCTTTTGGATTTAGGTCCAAAAAATCATTGCAAGACTGTTGTCAAGGAGCTTACCACCTATGTTTTCTTCTAGGACTTTTATGGTTTCAGGTCTTAATGTTCAAGCCTTTAATCCATTTCCAGTTAGTTTTTGTGTATAGTATGAGATAGTGGACCAGTTTTATTCTTTTACATGTGGCTGTCCAGTTTTCCCAGCACCATTTATTGAAGAGACGGTTCTTTCCCCATTATATATTCTTGGCTCCTTTGTCATAAATTAATTGAACATATATGTGGACATATCAAATACATGGATTTATTTCTGGACTTTCTGTTCTGCCCCATTGTCTTTTTTATGCCAATACCATACTGTTTGGATTACTATAGCTTTATAATATGGTTTGAAATCAGAGAGTGTGACGCCTCCAGCTTTGTTCTTCATTTACAAGATTGCTTTGGCTATTCGGGGTCTTTTGTGGTTCCATACAAATTTTAGGATTGTTTGTTCTAATTCTGTGAAAAATTCCATTGGAATTTTGATAGAGAGTGCATTGAATCTGTAGATGCTTTGGGTAGTATGGATTTTTTAACAATATTAACTTTTAACAATATTTTAACAATATTAATTAATGTTAATTAACTAATTAATATTAATTAACTTACTTAATCATCTCATATTAATGATAATTTTAACAATATTAATTTTTTAAATCCATGAGCATGGAATATCTTTCCATTTATTTGTGTCGTCTTCAGTTTTTTTCATCAGTGTCATACTTTTCAGTATACAGGTCTTTCACCTCCTTGGTTAAATTTATTCCTAGGTTTTTTATTCCTTTTGATGCAGTTGTAAATGGGATTGTTTTCTTAGTTTGTCTTTTTGATAGTTTGTTATTAGTGTATAGAAATGCAGCAGATTTCTGTATACTGATTTTGTATCCTGCAACTTGACTGAATTCATTTACTAGTTCTAACAGTTTTTTGGTGGAGTCCTTAGGCTTATCTATATATAATGTGCCATCTGCAACATTGACAGTTTTATTTCTTCTTTCCAATTTGGATGCCTTTTATCTCTTTTTCTTGCCTAATTGCTCTGGCTAGGACTTCCAATACTATGTTGAGTAAAAGTGGGGAGAGTGGGCATCCTTGTCTTTTCCCTAATCTTAGATGAAAAGCTTTCAGCTTTTCACTACTGAGGATGATATTAGCTGTGGTGGCTTGTCAGGTATGGCCTTTATTATTTTGAAGTACATTCCCTATATATCCACTTTGTTGACAATTTTTGTCATAAATGGATGTTGAATTTTGTCAAATGCTTTTTCTGCATCTACTGAGATATGATTTTTATCCTTCTTTGTTTTTAATAACTAAACACTTCTGTATTTCTTTCCACTTTGTGTAAATGACGGGAGTTTTTTTAAAAGCCTGTTACAACAACTAAATGCACTTTTTTTCTTCTTAAGGTAACATTGGTGTATAACATTATATTGTTTCAGGTGTACAATATTATAATTCAACATCTCTATATACTACAGTGTGCTCATGACCGAAAGCAATTCTACTTCCTGTCCCTCACCATCCAGTTGGCCCCCTTGATCCATTTTGCCCTCCGCCACCCTTCTTCCCCTCTGGTAACAACCAATCTATTGTATGCTTCTATGCGTTTCTTTTGGTTTTGTTTTGTTTTTGGATTCCACATGTAAGTGAAATCATATGGTATTTGTCTTTCTCTGAGGTATTTCACTTAACATAATACCCACAAGGAACATCTATGTTGTCAGAAATGGCAAGATTTCATCTATTTTATGGCTGAGTAGTATTCCACTGTGTATGTGTATATATGTATAATCTTCTTTATCCATTCATCCATCATTGGGCACTTAGGTTGTTTCTATACCTTGGCTATTGTAAATAATGCTGCAGTGAACATAGGGGTGCATATATCTTTTCAAATTAGTTTTTGTATTCTTTGGATAAATATCCAGAAGTAGAATAGCTGAATCATATGATAGTTTTCTTCTTAATTTTTCGAGGAATCTCCATACTGTTTTCTGTAATGGATGCTCCCATTTACATTCCCACCAATAGTGTATGAGGGTTCCTTTTTCTCCACATCCTCTCCAACTCTTGTTATTTCTTGTCTTTTTGATAATAGCCATTCTAATGGATGTGAAATGATATCTCCTTATGGTTTTGATTTGCATTTCCCTAATAATTATTGATGTTGACATCTTTTCATGTGCCTGTTGGCCATCTGTATGTCTTCTTAGGAAAAATGTCTTTTCAGATTCTCTGCCCAGTTTTTAATCAGGTTGTTCTGTTGTTGTTGAGTTGTATGAGTTCTTTATATATGTTCAATATTAACCCCGTATTGGATATATGATTTGCAAATATCTTCTCTCATTCAGTAGGTTGTCTTTTCATTTTATTGATGGTTTCCTTTGCTGGGCAGAAACTTTTTGGTTTGATGTAGTCCTATCTGTTTATTTTTGCTTTTGTTCTCCTTGCTTGAGAAGACATATCCAAGAAGATATTGCTAAGACATATGTCAAAGAGGATACTGCCTATGTTTTCTTCTAGCAGTTATGGTTTCAGGTCTTACATTTAAGTCTGTAATTCATTTTGAGTTCATTTTTGTGTATAGTGTTAAAATAGTGGTCCACTTTTATTCTTTTGCATGCGGCTGTCCACTTTTCCCAACACCATTTATTGAAGAGACTTTCCTTTCTCCATTGTATCTTCTTGGCTCCTTTGTCGTAAATTAGTTGTCTGTATATATGGGGGTTTATTTCTGGGCTCTTGTTCCGGTTGCATTTATCTATGTGTCTGGGTTTCTGCCAATGCCATACTATTTTGGTTACTATAGCTCTGTAGTGTAGTTTGAAATCAGGGAGTGTGATACCTTCTGCTTTGTTCTTTTTTATCAGGATTGCTTTGATTCTTTCAGGGTGTTTTGTGGTTCCACACAAATTTTAGGATTTTTTTTGTTCTATTTCTTTGAAAAATGCCATTGGGATGTTGATAGGGATTGTGCTGAATCTGTAGCTTGCTTTAGATAAATGGACATTTTAACAATGTTAATTCTTCCAATCCATGAGCATGGAATATCTTTCCATTTCTTTGTGTCTACTTCAATTTCTTTCAGCAATGTCTCATAGTTTTCAGCATACAAATCTTTCACCTCCTTGGTTTAATTTATTAGTAGGTATTTTATTCTTTTTTTAATTTATTCTTTTTTTAATAGTGGGATTGTTTTCTTAATTTCTCTCTCTGATGGTTTGTTGTTGGCATATAGAAATGCAATAGATTTTTGTATATTAATTTTGTACCCTGCAACTTTACTATATTCCTTTATTATTTCAAATAGTTTTTGGTGGAGTCTTTAGGGTTTTCTATATATGTAAAATCATGTAGTCTGCAAATAGTGACAGCTTTACTTCTTCCTTTTCAACTTGGATCCCTTTTATTTCTTTTTTTTTTTTTTTTGCCTAATTGCTATGGCTAGGACTTCCAGTATGTTGAATAAAAGTGGTGAGAGTGGACATTCTTGTATTGTTCCTGATTGTAGAGGAAAAGCTTCCAGTTTTTCACCATTGAGTATGATTTACCTGTGGGTTTGTCATATATGGCCTTTATTATGTTGAGGTACTTTCCTTCTATACCCATTTTATTAAGAGTTATCATAAATGGATGCTGAATTTTGTCAAATGCTTTTTCTGCATCCATTGAGATGATCATATGATTTTTATCCTTTAATTTCTTAATGCGGTGTATCATTGATTAATTTGCGGATGTTGAACTATCCTTGCATCCCTAGAATAAAGCCCACTTGATCATGGTGTTATGATCCTTTTTAATGTATGGTATTTGGTTTGCTAATATTTTGTTGAGGATTTTTGCATCTAAGTTGATCAGAGATATTGGCCTGTAATTTTCTTTTTTTGTATTATCCTTCTCTGCTTTTGGTATCAGGGTAATGTTGGCCTCATAGAATGAATTAGGAAGTGTTCCTTCCTTTTCAGTTTTTTGGAACAGTTTGAGAAGGATAAATATTAAATCTTCTTCGAAGTTTGGTAGAATTCACCATTGAAGCTGTCTGGTCACGGACTGTTGTTTGTTGGGAAGTTTTTGATTACTGTTTCAATCTCTATACTAGAGATTGATCTAAAAGATTTTCTATTTTTTCATGGTTTAGTCTTGGAAGGGTGTATGATTCTAAGAATTTATCCATTTTTTTCTAGATTTTCTAATTTCTTAGTGTATAGCTGTTTGTAGTAGTCTTCTGTGATCCTTTGTATTTCTGGGGTATCCATTGTAATTTCTTTTTCATTTCTGATATCTATTTGAGCCCTCTCTTTTTTCTTGGTGAGTTTAGCTAAAGGTTTTCAATTTTGTTTATTTTTTCAAGGAACCAGGTCTTAGTGTTTTTTTTTTTTTTTTTTGTGAGGAAGATCAGCCCTGAGCTAACATCCGTGCTAATCCTCCTCTTTTTGCTGAGGAAGACCGGCTCTGAGCTAACATCCATTGCCAATCCTCCTCCTTTTTTTCTTCCCCAAAGCCCCAGTAGACAGTTGTATGTCATAGTTGCACATCCTTCTCGTTGCTGTATGTGGGACGCAGCCTCAGCATGGCCGGAGAAGCGGTGCGTCAGTGCGCGCCCGGGATCCGAACCCGGGCCGCCAGTAGCGGAATGCACGCCATTAACCGCTAAGCCACTGGGCCGGCCCGGTCTTAGTTTTATTGATCTTTTCTATTGTCTTTAGTTTCTATTCCATTTAATCCCTCCCCAATTTCTATTATTTCCTTACTTCAACTGTCTTTGAGTTAATTTGTTCTTTTTCTGATTCCTTTAGGTATAAGGTTAGATTGTTTGAAATTTTTTTGTTTCTTGAGGTAGGCCTATATTGCTGTAAACTTCCCTCTTAGTACCACTTTTGCTGTATCCCAAAGATTTTGGTATGTCGTATTTTCATTTTTATTTATCTCTATGTATTTTTTGATTTCTCCTTTGATTTCTTCATTGACCCAAAAGCTTTTCAGTAGCATGTTGTTTAATCTCCACATATTTGTGATTTTTCCAGTCTTCTTGTAGTTGATTTCTAGTTTTGTACCATTTTCATTGGAAAATATGCTTGATGTTATTTCAGTCTTCTTAAATTGATTGAGACTTGTTTTGTTTCCCAATGTGTGGTCTATCCTTGAGAATGTTCCATGTGTAGTTGAGAAGAATGTGTATTCAGCTTTTGGATATAATGTTCTGTATATATCTATTAAGTCCATCTGGTTTAATGTGTCATTCAAGGCCAATTTTTCCTTGTTGACTTTCTCTCTGGATGATCTATCCATTGATGTAAGTGGGGTGTTAAAGTCCCCTACCTTTGTTGTATTGCTGTCAGTTTCTCCCTTTAGGTCTGTTAGCAGTTGCTTTATATATTTTGGTGCTCCCATGTTGGGTGCATATATATTTAATAAGTGTTATGTTGTCTTGATGAATTGTCACCTTTATCATTATATAATGTGCATCTTTGTCTCTTGTTGCCTTATTTGGCTTGAAGTCTAATTTGTCTGATATAAGTATGGCTACACCTGCTTTCTTTTGGTTGCCATTTGCTTGGAGCATCATCTTTCACCCCTTCACTTTGAGCCTATGTTTTTCTTTAGAGCTGAGATGAATCCCCTGAAGGCAGCATATTGTTTGGTCTTGTTTTTTAATCCATCTAACCACTCAGTGGCTTTTGATTAGTGAGTTCAATCCATTTACATTTAGGGTGTTTATTGATATATGAGGACTTACTACTGCCATTTTATCTTTTGTTTCCTGGTTGCTCTATCTCTCTATTGGTTCCCTTGTGTTTCTGCATGCCTTTTTTTTGGTGGTTTTCTATGATATTTTTCTCAGTTTTTTCATTTTTCACGTTTCATGTCTCTACTCTCAATTTTTGTTTTGTGGTTACAACAAAGTTTGTACACAACATCTCATAGATAAAATAGTCTTTTTTCTGCTGATAGTGTCTTATGTTCATTTGTCTATACAGGTTTCATCCTTTTCCTCCTTCCCTTTCATGTTTTTGTTGTCACACATTATCTCATTTTATGTTGTAAGTTCATTACCATATTGAAGTAGCTTTAGTTATTTTTAATGCTTTCTTTTCCCTTTAACTTTTATGTTACAATTAAATGTTTAACACTCTATTCTGTAATAGCTTTCCAATTTTCTGGTTCTGTTTATTTATTACCTTACTCAAAGTAGTGTGTACTTTTTCATTTTCGTTTCTGATAGAAGAGCTCCTTTCAACATTTCTTGTAATGCAAGTCTACTGGTGGTGAAATCCCTCAGCTTTTATCTGGGAAAGTCATTATTTCTTTTTCATATCTGAAGGATAACTTTGCTGAATAGAGTATTCTTGGCTGGCAGTCTTCTACCTTTCAGTATTTTGAATATGTCATTCTACTCTCCTGGCCTGTAGAGTTTCTGCTGAGAAATCTGCTGATAGCCTAATGAGGGTTCCTTTGACGGTTACTGTCTTTACTCCCTGGCTGCATTTCAAATTCTTTCTTTGTAATTGACTTCTGACAGTTTCAACAAAATGTATCTTGGAGAAGGTCTTTTTGTGTTGAGATAATTAGGTGTTCGATTAGCTTCATGGAATTGTGTATCCAGTTCCTTCCCCAAGATTGGGTAGTTCTCAGCTATTATTTTGTTAAATAAGCTCTCTGCTCCCTTCTCCCTGTCTTCTTCTTCTGGGGTACCCATTATCCTTATGTTGCTTTTTGTAATGGAGTCATATATTTTTCGTAGAGTTTCTTAACTTTTAAAAAATTTTAGTTCTCTCTCTTCCACCTGAATCATTTCTAGATTTCTATATTTGAGCTCACTAATTTTCTTTTCCATATGTTCTGCTCTATTTCCAATGCTTTCTACTGTATTCTTCATCTGATTTATGGAGTTCTGCAGCTCCAGAATTTCTTTTTTTTTTTTTTTTTTTTTTTTTGGTGAGGAAGATTATCCCTGAGCTAACATCTGTTGCCAATCCTCCTCTTTTTGCTGAGGCAGATTGGCCCTGGGCTAACATCTGTGCCCATCTTCCTCTACTTTTTTTATATGTGGGACACTGCCACAGCATGGCTTGATAAACGGTGCATAGGTCCGTGCCTGGGATCCGAACCTGCGAACCCTGGGCCTCCGAAGTGGAGTGTGTGAACTTAACCACTGTGCCACCGGGCCCACCCCTATTTGTTTCTTTTTTAGAGTTTCAATCTCTTCAGTAAAGTACTTCTTCCAATCATTAATTTTATTCTTGAGCTCATTGAACTTTCTGAGTTTTCTTATAGCTCGTTGATTTTCTTTATGACAGCTATCTTGAATTCTCTATCAGATTGCAATCTTCCATGACTTCAAGTTTGGTTTCTGGAGAACTGTCATCTTCTTTTTGTGATACTATGTAACCATAATTTTTCGTGGTGCTTGAGGAGTTTTCCTTTGCTGGTGCATTTGTAATAGTGAATACTTTTCTTATTTTGGTAAGGCTTTGTTTACTTTGATTCTGAGCTGCCTCTGGTTATATTTGAGAGACAGCTCTTTCCATTCTCTACTGCTTCTGCCAGAGGTGTTCTCAGTGCCCCTGTTGCTGCTGCTTGTGCCGCTGAGGTTGCTGGTGCCTTACTGCTTCTGGGGTTGTGGACTCCACCATCACAGTGGGGGAAGAGGGAGGGTGGGGCAGGAGCCAGGGTCATGGATGCCTCTGCCTCAGGGGTTGTCAGGTTTGTAGGTGCTGCCACCAAAAGTGGAGGGGCTGGGGTTGTAGGTGCCACTGTGGCTTAGGGGTCCAGGATTGTGGGTGCTGCCACTGGTGCTACAGGGTTTTCTGGGGGTGCTGGCACCATCACTGCTGAGGGCATTGGGTTTGCAGGTATTGCCACCGCTGCCAGGCAGACTGGGGTCATCAGCACCCCTGCTGGGCAGAGGGTCTTTGGATTGTGAGTGCTACTGCAGTTCCTGGAGCCCCTGGTTGCGGGTGCTGCTCCAGTTTCTGGAGCCTCGGTTCATGGCCACTGCTGCTGTGGGCACCAAGATCTAAAATGCAGCCTCCACTGCTGGGAGGGCCAGGGTCACAGGTGTTGCTGTTGCTACTGGGTAGGGGGTGCTGGTTTCATGAGTGCCACTGCAGTTCCTGAAGCCTCTGATCCTAGGTGCTACCTTGGTTGCTGTAACCTCAGGTTGAGGGTGCTGTCACTGCTGCCAGGGGTACCATGGTCTTGGATGCAACCACCACTGCCAGGGGAGGAGCTGTGTTGTGGGCACTGCTGCAGTTCCTGGAGCCTTCAGTTGTGTGCACCATAGGGGTTTCTGGAGCCTCCAGTCCCAGGAGAAGCTGCCACCACTCCCCTGGTTTTGCCGCCTCCACAAGGTGCATTCTGTTGTGGATCTCTCAGGCATTCTGTTGTGCTGTGCAGAGAATCTTTTGTTGGTCTATGGATGTTCTACTGGTTGTAACTTAGAGGGGATAGATAAAGGGAATGACTCATACCACCAAGATGCTGAGGTCACTTCTTCATTTTGTTAATGTAGTGTATCACACTGATTAATTTGTGGATGTTGAACCATCATTGCATCCCTGGAATGAATCTCTCTTGGTCATGGTGTACAATAGTTTTAATGTATCGTTGAATTTGGTTTGCTAATATTTTGTGGAGGATTTTTGCGTCTATGTTCATCAGGGATATTGTAATTTTCTTTTCTTTTCTTTTCCAGAAAAGAAAATTACAATATTCCTTGTCTGGTTTTGGTATCAGAGTAATGCAGGCCTCATAGAAAGTGTTTTGAAGTGTTCCCTCCTCATAAGTTTTCTGCATAAGTTTGAGAAGGATTTGTGTTAATTCTTCTTTGCATGTCTGTTAGAATTCACCAGTGAAGCCGTCTAGCCTTGGACTTTTGTTTGTTGGGATGTTTTTGATTACCGATTCAATCTCCTTACTAGTAATTTCTCTATTCAGATTTTCTATTCATGATCAATCCTCAAAGGTTGTATGTTTCTAGGAATTTATCCATATCTTCTAGGTTGTCCAATTTGTTGGCATATAATTATTCATAGTATTTTCTTATGGTCTTTGTATTTCTTTGGCTTTAGTTATAATGTCACCACTGTCACTTCTGGTTTTATTTATATGAGTCCTCTTTTTTCTTGGTAAGTGAGTTTAGCTAAAGATCTGTCAATTTTGTTTATTTTTTCAAAGAACCAGGTCTTGCTCTTTTCTATTGTCTTTTTAGTCTCTATTCATTTCCACTCTGATCTTTATTTGCTTCCTTCTACTATCTTTGGACTTCATTTCTTCTTATTTTTCTAGTTCCTGGGGGTGCAACATTAGGTTGTTTATCTGAAATTATTCCTGTTTCATGAGGCGTAGGCATTTATCACTATGAACTTTCCTCTTAGAACTGCTTTTGCTGCATCTCATAAATTTTGGCATGTTATATTTCCATTTTTGTTTCTGTCAAGATATTTTTTGATTTCTCTTTTGATTTCTTTGTTGACTTGTTGGTTGTTCAGTAGCATGTTGTTTAATCTCTACATATTTGTGAATTTTCCAGTTTTCTCTTTGTAATTGATTTCTAGTTTCATACCATTGTGGTCAGAAAAGATGTTTGACATGATTTCAGGCTTCTTAAATTTGTTAAGACTTTTTTTGTGACCTAACACATGATCTATCCTGGAGAATATTCCATGTGCACTTGAGAAGAATGTGTGTTCTACTGTTTTTGGATGGAATGTTCTGTATATATCTTTTAAGTCCGTCTGGTCTAACGTGTTGTTTAAAGCTGCTGTTTCCTTCTTGATTTTCTTTCTGAATGATCTATCCATTGTTATAAGTATGGTATTGTTACTATCTAGTTCTCCTATTAGGTCTGTTAATACTTGTTTTACATATTTACTTGCTGCTATGTTGTGTTCATAAATATTTACATATGTTATATCCTCTTGTTGGATTGACTCCTTTATCGTTATGTAATGCCTTCTTTGTCTCTTATTACAGTGTTTATTTTTAAAGTATTTATTTTTTTGATACAAGTATAGATACCCTCCCTTTCTTTTGGTTTCATTTGCATAGAATGTCTTTTTCCATCCCTTCATTTTTAGTTTGTGTCTGTCCTTACATCTGAAGTGAATCTCTTGTAGGCAGCATGTAGATGGGTCTTGTTTTTTAATCCATTCAGCCATTCTGTGTCTTCTGATTTGGAAACTTAGTCCATTTACATTTAAAGTAATTATCAATAGATAGTACTTATTGCCATTTTGTTCATGGTTTTCTGGCTGTTTTGTGGTTCCTCTTTGTTCCTTTCTTCTCTTGGTCTCTGCCTTTGTCATTTGATGACTTTCTTTAGTGGTACCTTAGATTCCTTTCTCATTATCCTCTGTGTATCTACTATAGGTTTTTGCTTTTTGGTTACTATGAGGCTAACATATAACAACATGTATCTATAACAGTCTATTTTAGTTTGATAACAACTTAAGTTTGAACACATCCTAAAGCTCTGCATTTTTACTCTCCCCATGTTTTATGTTTTTGATGTCACATTTTATTTCTTTTTATCTTGTGTGTTGCTTAATTATTGTAGTTATAGTTATTTGTACTACTTTTGTCTTTTAGCCTTCATACTAGCTTTATAAATGATTAATCCTCTACCTTTACTATATATTTACCTTTACCAGAGAGATTTATACTTTCATATATTTTCTTGTTACTAATTAGTGCCCTTTCTTTTCAGCGTAAAGAACTCCCTTTAACACTTCCTGTAAGGCCAGTTTAGTGGTGATGAACTCCTTTAGCTTTTGTTTGTCTGGAAAACTTTCCCCTTCAATTCTGGATGATAACATTGCTGGACAGAGTATTCTTGGTTGGAAGGTTTTTTTCTTTCAGCGCTTTGAACATATCATGCCACTCCCTTCTGGCCTGCAAAGTTTGTGCTGAAAAATCTGTTCATATTCTTATGGGGGCTCCCTTGTACATAACAATTTATTTTTCTCTTGCTGCTTTTAAGATTCTCTCCTTGTCTTTAACTTTTACCGTTTTAATTATAATGTGTCTTGGTGTGGGTCTCTTTGGGTTCATCTTATTTGGAACTGTCTGGGCTTCCTGGATCTGGATGTCCCTTTCCTTCCCCAGGTTAGGGAAGTTTTCAGCCCCTTTCTCTTTCTTTTCTCCTTCTGGGACCCCTGTAATATGAATGTTAGTAGGTTTGATGTTTTCCCATAAGTCCCTTAAGCTAACTTCACTTTTTTTTCCTTCTTTTTTCTTTTTGCTGCTCTGATTGGGTGAGTTCCATTGCCCTCTATTTGAATTCACTGATCCTTTCTTCCACTTCATCTAATCTGCTGTTGAACCCCTCTAGTGTATTTTTCAGTTCAATTATTGTATTCTTCAGCTCTGTGACTTTTATTTCGTACTTTTTAATATTTTCTCTTTGTTGATGTTTTCAGTGTGTTTAATTCACTTCTTTCTCCCAAGTTCAGTAAGCATCTTTATGACTGTTACTTTGAACTCTTTATCAGGTAGATTACCTATCTCCATTACATTAAGGTTTTTTTCTAAGGTTTTATCTTGTTCTTTCATTTGGAACATATTTCTGTGTTTCCTCATTTTGCTTTAAACTCTATGTTTGTTTCTATGCATTATATGAAAAGCCACCTCTGTTAGTCTTGAAGGAGTGGCTTCGTGTAGGAGATGAATCTGTTAACATTGTCCTAGCTCTAGCTGTCTCTCATACCTTTGTGATTGCCCAACCAGCCTATTTTACTTTTAATAGCTCCCGGTAGTTTAGGGTATGCCAAGACCTATCAGTGTACCAAAGGGGAACATCTCAATCAGCACTTAGATTCAGGTTGATTGGAAGCCAGACCCTCAGGCAGCAGCTTTTAAGGTATGGAAATATATACCATCCTGTGGGACCACAAGTGTAAGCCTTGGTGGCCACCAGAGCCAGGTGATATGGAGGTGTCCCCTGGGCAACATTTGTAAAACTGTATAAGCTCCTTTCTGGGATATACCAGTGACTTGTAGCAAAGCAGAGGGAGAGCACAAAGATGGCATTCCCCCAGGCTGTGTCCCCTGAGAACATCTCTGTGGTCTCTAGATTTGTGCCAAACCTCAAGCCTGCTCCTCAGGCTGAAGCTCCAGGACAAGCAAATAAGCCTCTTAAAGATTGGTGGTGTGTTTCAGCCTGTCTGTGCTATACCCTGGGGGTGGTAGCCTGCCAAGCACTGTCTCTCCTATTGTTAACAGTTCCATGGGACCCAGGAACACAAGCACCTCTGGCCGCCAGAGCCAGGCAATCAAGCACATCCCCTGGGTGGCAGCTGCAAAAACTGGGTCCAGATGTGGAAAAAAGTTCCCCTCCAGGACATACTGGCGCTTTGGAGCTCTGCAGAATGAGAGCGTGAAGATGGCGCCCACCAGCCTTGTCCCAGAGAGTATCCCTACAGGCCTCTGCCCCTCCAGCTGATGCTTTGAGATTAGCAGTTGAATCTCTCTCACATAAAATCTGGGTGCTTTTCAAAGGGCTGTTTCCTGAGGTAAGTCCATATGAGCCCATTAAGAGATGTTTCTCAGTTTGCTACAGCTCTTTGGGTCTCATGGACATGAACCCCATTGGTTTTCAAGGCCAGATGTTTTGGGGACTCCTCTCAGGTGCAATTCTTAAAAGTTAGGGTGCCCAAATTGGGGTATGAACCCTTTGCTCCTCAGTGAGAAGCTCCAGGTTTGTGAGTTCCCTCCTGATTGTGGGTCACCATGCCAGTGGTGGGGTTTATGGTGAGACTGGGTCTCAGCCTCTTCTACCTGCTTTGATGAACCTTTTTCTCCTTTGCCCAATGTGAAGGAGTTGCCCAGCTAGTTTTCAGGTCTTTTTCAGAGGAAATTGTTACATATGTAGCTGTAGATTCAATGTATTCATAGGATGAGGTGAGTTCAGGATCTTCCTACATTGACATCTTGAGCCACTGGCTTTAGAATATAGTCTTAATATTCAGTTGATAGTTCCCAATATAGTTTTAAAATATAGTACAGTATTTTTAGAGGATTGTTTGGCAGTTACTTAATCAAATTTCAAATATGTTTACCTTTTGACCGTGAAATCCTAGGTACTGATTATAGAGATACTAATACAAATGTTCCAGTAGGACATAGTGACATCCTATGGCAGTACTTTTTATAATAGTAAATAATTAGGGAAAAAACAAATCTAATTAAAAACTCAGGACTAAAAAAATTATACATGTAAGCCTTACAATTTATTCTATATGCTTCTATAGAGTTTGAATTTATTTTGACAAAATAGAGATGTTTTGCTTTAAATATAAATAAATAAATATATAACGATAGACTAAGATAGACTAGGCAAGAGAGGATTAACATATAGATTTGCTTTCAACTTATTTGATTTGTGTAAATACTTAACTGATGGCTGCTATTTCAGTTGTGTCAATAAACATTTATGTTCATATTATTTATGATTTTATAAAAATAGCATCATTTACTGAGTGCATCCATCTGAGCTAAATCTTCTGCATGCCTTAAATCTATAAACCTATGAGGTGAAAGCAATTATAATCTCCATTTACAGCTGAGGAACCTGAGGCTTGGAGAAGTAATTTGCCCAGGTCACACACTTAGTATGTGGCAGAGCTGCGCTCTAAAAGCCTGTGTTTATAGTTAGTTAAATGTTAATACTAATCACTAATATTTCTAAGAAAGGTAATATGTAGAACTATTTTTCACATAAACAGCCTTGTAAAATAGTTATTTTACAGCCATGTAAAATAGTTATCACCATCTTAATTCATATGAGAAGACCCTAGAAGTGACTTGCTCTAAATCACAAATGCGTTAAGTGAACTAGACCACAGATTTTCTGACTCTAAATGCTAGGAACTTTCTGATTTTTACCAAGGAACCATAGTTTAAGAGCTGCCTTGAAAAACTGGAGACTATCCAAAAGAATGCAGCTAAGACATTGAAAGAAAACATAACATAGAGCTATAGATACAAAAGAGGATATTTCTTTAGGGGAAACATGGCAGCCATGCTCAAAAACCTAAAATGTTATATGGAAATAAATCTAGACTTACTCTGTTTGACTCTGGAGAGCAGAACAGGATCAGAGGGAGAAAATTACAGGGAAATAGATCTTTATGAAGAAAACTTTCTATTAAGTAGAACTTTCCTGAAATGGAATGGACTTCCTCATGAGATAGTAAGCTTCCCATCACTGGAAGATTCAAACAGAGGCTGGATAACTACTTATCTGAGATCCTATAGAAAAGATTCATGTAGAAGTTTAAACAACATGAGCTCTAAGATCCCTTTTAAGATTCCACAGCTTTTAGATTTTCTTACAGAGTTCTTTTTCAACTATTATTTACCATTTACATCTGCAGCAAAGCAATAAACAATATGAAATTAATTTTTCTAATATTACAAATTATACTGTTATATTTAATCTTACCCATGTTTCTATTAGTATACATGTTCACCTTCCATTCATCTGATGGAAATAGTTTAAAGCCAACTTCGGGTATGCTGCTTCTGGTCATAGTGACGTATTTGGTGTCCTTTAGTGGAACACCTGTTGTTTCCTTACCTATAGAACCGCCTCCCTGGTAAACCAAGGGGATCAATGAACGCTCTTTCCAGGAGCATCAACTGGTCATTCATGATTCTCACTGCAATGGGACTTTGAGAATAAAAAATAATTATAACCCTTACCATGCAACATATTTTAAAATAATATTAAATAAAGATAAAGCACAGGAAGATAAAAATATATTGATTTTAGAAGGTTAAGAAAATGGATATTGACAGAGTATTGCTTTACATGGTAAGCTACATACAACAGCAGGGGCATCTTTCTAATATTTATAAGCAGACAGACCTATTGTATGGTTTGTTTTGTTTTTCAAGACCACAGATCTATCAGAAAGAACTGAAAGACATTTTTAATTCTTTCTAGGAGGATAGCCAGGCCTCCTGCAAAGGGAGACAAAGGTGTATTATCAAGTTCTTGGTAAGCCATTCAGTCCTACTGTGGAAGAAAGGAGCAGAATAAAGGCTGAGCAACAAAGAATGAAGGAAAGTTGCAGTAGTCTGCAAGAAGGGTGGAGAGAGCTGCACAGAGTGGGCAGAGAATCCCTTTTCACACTTGGAATCTGCCAACTCTCTTTTTGGGGTGCTGTGTAAGTTCTCTGGGCTCTCTCACAACCCAAGGGAGAGAGAGCACCCTCAAAATGACTGATAAAACTTTCTGCCAATATGGGAGGTGGGAAAGCTTATTCTGATTGAATCTGAAAAAACTAAAGAAATGTGACATGGACTATACCATGGAAAAATTTATGCTTGCTAAATAATGCTTTGAGTGTAACTTTTATTTTTCAACCTAAAAGTTAAAAAAGAATTTCTACACTGGTCATAAGAGTATTGGGACTGTAGTGAAATATACTACAAATGCATTTAAAGCCACAGAACGTGAATTACCAGCTATAGTCAGAATTCTTTTTTTTTTGTGTGTGTGTGTGTGTGTGTGTGTGTGTGTGTGTGTGTGTGAAGAAGATCAGCCCTGAGCTAACATCTGATGCCAATCCTTCTCTTTTTGCTGAGGAAGATTGGCCTGGGCTAACATCCATGCCCACCTTCCTCTACTTTATATGGGACGTCGCCACAGCATGGCTTGACAAGCGGTGCATCGGTGCGCACCCGGGATCCGAACCTGCGAACCCTTGGGCCACCAAAGCAGAGCACCTGCACTTAACCGCTATGCCACCAGGCCGGCGACCTCCCACTTTATTTTTTTTTCCTCTTTTTTTTTATAGTCAGAATTCTTATCATGTAAACTCCTAAAGACATGTCTCTTGCGGCCTTGTCTTGGGATGAGATTTTAGTCTACTATTTAGAGCAATGCTCCTCAAACTTTAATGTGAATACAAATCACCTGGAGAGTCTTTTTAAATTGCAGAATTCTAATTCAGTATTTCTTGGGTGAGGTCTGATATTCTGCCTTTCTGACAAGCTCCCAGGTGATGCTGATATTGCTGGTTTGCAGACCTCGACTTGAGTAGCAGTGATTTAGAGCTGACTGAATGCTTATGTGAGTGTACACAGTTCATTCAAGTAACCGGATTGCTTTTCAGAACGGTAGGGAGCTCTACATTTGAAACTTACTTGTTAAGATCAACTTGTGTAAGTCTTCTATGAAAATCTGAAGCAGCCTCTGAGAAATTTTTCACAGCAGAAAATAAGGAATCTTTTTTAAAAATAGAAAAGTAGAAGGGATATTTGTAAGCACAAGTGCTTCATATTTCAGAGATTCACTTTCCTTCCCTCCCCCTTCCAGGCTGATATGACTGAGAGATACTGAAACCATTTTTCTACCCAGGCTTCTTGCAGATCCATGGAAATTATTATAAAATATTGCAACAAAGAAATAACGTCGAAAATGGCTAAATTGGTTCTTAAGGAAATAACTTTCAAGAGTCTAGAATATAAATAATTATTTTAACTCATAATTTACCAAAAACCCAGCATTCATTTATTTATTCATTCAATGCATATTTATTGGGACAACTACCATACGCTAGATACTGGATACAGCTATAAATGAGTGATGTTCCTGTAATTATTATACAATAAAACAATGCTAATCCTTGTTTTTAAGTAGTGCATTTAAGATCTTGTTTAAAGGCAACTTGTGACAAGCTGATGTATCTAGACTCTGAGAAATAGGATCAGGTTTGGTCTGGTCAAGCTTTTTAGTTTACAAGGTTTCTAAGGAAAGGGATTAGGGTCTCAGTATATTATTTTTTATTACAACAACCTACTTATCATTTTCCATCTTTTCTAAACTAGACATTAATATACATTATTGATTTGCTTCTTGCATTAATCCTGTGATGCAGGGAGTACAATATTCATTTTACAGATAAAGCACTTACAGCCCCAGACACGAGATTTCTATTTGGTCACACAGCTAGTAAGGAGTACATTCAGTATAAGAAACAAGGTCTTTTTAGTCCTAGATATTCTTTAAGCTTTAATTATTGTTGCTGTTTTTTAAACCATATACAAATCAAATAATCTAATAATAGATACTATGGAAGCTAAGAGAAAAGAGTGTTGAAGAAGGAGTTTTAAATTTCAATGAGGCACAGAAGTCAAGATAGATAAGAACTGAAATGTGTCCCTGGGATTCAGTGACACAGGTGAGTGATGACTTCGGCAAGAGCAATTTCAGTAGAGTAGTAGGAACATAAGACAGTGCAGTGGATTGGTTAGTGAGAGGTAAAGAACAAGTCAGGGAGTGTAGATTATATATCGATCCATCCATCATCCCTGCCTTCATTAAAACATTTTCTGAGGGACTTTTTGCCTGGCACTAAATGAAGAATTTTGATTGTGAAGGAAGAGGGCACATCAGGTAGAAAAAGCGTTTTTAAGATAGAAAAAATATGAGAATGTTTAATGCTGATGGAGAGTCACCAATAGAGATGGAGAGTTTGAAAATATGGGAGAGAAAGGCATTAACAGATCAGACGAGGTCCGTAAGGAGGTAAATGGGTGGATCAATTAACCTTATATACATAAAGAATCCTTCCACTGTAACTGTGGTTTCTATCTCTCGATTGGACCCTGACTTCTACAAATTGATAAAAGATAATTCAGCAAAGGAAATCAGGGCATTCAGGAAGAGAACTGGATGCTGGATAGCCACAGAACTATGAAAATCCACCTTGTAGGGTCTGCCTATTTCTCCAGTTTCATCTCTCCATTTTCCCCATCATTACAGAGATTCTCCAATCATATCTAAGTAAACACAATTTCCTAAATTTTCTTTGTTTCATTTTATTTCTAGATCTTAGAAATAAAGATCTGCTGCTCTTCGTAAGTTTCTGAAGATTTACTAATTCTTGTGTAATGATATTCAAAAGCCAGTACTGACCACTTCACTCTCTGTGTGCCTGTAGTACTCTCTTTGTAGCCCTAAAATAACCTATCCCTTGCATTTTGTCTTCTCCTTCCCTGAGAGATTTTAAGCTCTTTGAGGACAATGACTATGTCTTAAACATCCTTATATCTCCCAGTAAATAACATAGTACTTGGTACCCAGTAGACACTCAGTACATATTTGATAATTTTGGTTTATACTAAGAATGTGTACTCCCAGAATAAAAAAGAAAATGGTTACAGTAAAACAGTAATAATAGGTAACTTTTATGAGCACTAAGTGTCAGTCACCAGTGTTTCTATAAATCAACCAACCGAATCTCCACAGCAATCTTGAAAACATGATATATTCTTTTTTGCCATTTCACTCATAAGAAAACTGACACATATAGGAGTTAAGTAACTTTCCCAAGGTCACACAGTGACTAAAACATTAGAGCCAGGATTTGAACGAGGAAACAGCTTTCACCCCCGATGCTCAATGCTACTACACTACACTATATTTCATCCCTGCTTTGCAGGAGATACATGATGTAGAGCGGCAACCACAAAGTGGCTAGATAGAAAAGGAAAGAATGCTTAAAACTATGTCAAAAATCCTCCAAGTAGACAGACACTAAAAAATATACGCAGTAATGATAATAATTATAATACATATATGTAGTGGAATTGGTGGTTTTCTCTACTTTCTGTGTATAATATTGTTGCCTTTTTATAGTATTGTTCCTATAACAGTAAAAATATTTTTAAAGGCAGCAATATAGGGAAAATATTTACCAATCCAATGTTTGCAGCACTAACTTAGCAAAATGGATTCATCCTAAAAACATCAGATTAAGTAACATTCTTTAATAGGTGTTTAAAGTTTTTTTCTAGAAGTCAGAATTAATAAATAAGGCAGGGATAAATTCTAGGATGAAATAGTATGCATCGATGATGATATGAGATGATATCTAAAGCACTAACTTAAAGATTATGAAATATCTGCCCACCCATTTCTTACCAAATGATACTCCATGGTCTCTCAATTGTTGGTCATGCTTCTTGGATAAATTGTAGATACTCGTTGCATAGTTTTTTAAAGCTTTTGCATAGTCTTGAATATTGAAAGGAATGATTTTGGAGTCTGCAAGCTCATAAACCAGTGCTCCTCGTAACTGAGCCACAGAAAGCTGTTTTTTAAATGATGGGTCATAAAACTTCTCTACCAATTCAAACGTCTCATAAATCGTGTGGTATACCGGGTAGCTGCTGTACTTATCTGTTTTCTAAAAAAATTTTTTTAAAAAGGGTGTAGGGAGGACCGAATATAGACAAACATTAAATATTCAAATTACAAGATTTTATGTAATCATAAAAATGATTGCAGGAAAAAAATACAACCTTCTGGAACCCAGAGTTTTATCACAACAAAGCAAAAATGTTAAAATCTTATTAACTAAGACACCACAACCAAATGTACACCAATTTAAAATTTTACCATTATTCATTTTATAAATCATGTAATCTTCATTCAAAGTACTGCTTCTTGAACATTTTCCTTACTGTATTTCTGATAACTAAAATTAAGAGTACATACTCAAATTGCTTATCAGCACAGTTTAAAATTATCAATTGATTGGGAATGAAAAGTTTGGGCAGCTAAGTATCTACTTAGCTGAAGGATTATATATTTAAGCACCTTCCCTGCCTTCCCAAACAGTATATAACCAAATGCCATTTAACCTTTATAACACAATTAAGGGCCACCATTATAAACATAAATTATTACATGGTGCTAATCTATATAAAGTGTTTTTGACTTCTTAGGTCTGCCCCTCCTAACTTGAGCTTTTACCTATCTGCTACTTTGCTATAAGGTTATCATTCTTATTGCTTTCAGTATTATTAAAAGGAATCCCTGTATCAGTCTCTCTCCTTCTAATATTCAGCTTTTAATCTGCATTGTCTTAGAAACTAGATAACTTCAGATTGATGACAGAGTATAAAAGTGAACAGGCCTTGAAAGAGGTAAAGCACATCTTTTATGTATTAAGTGTAATGAGTATTAGTAAACAGATTTATGCATTTATTTTGGGTTATTCTGAAGCTGTTTTTGCTTGTTACTTAGTTGTATTCTAAATAGTCAGATTTGCAAGGGTTATGTATAGTAGACAAGTAAGATGTTGGCAATTATGATTTGAAAATTATTAAGAATCTGACAAATCTCAGTTTACTGATGTAATCTTCAATTTGGTTTATGACATAATTTATAACATAAACAAGACCTCGTGTATGTTGGCATATCCAAGAACTTGCATATCATCAATGTGTTTGAGTGGCAATGTTGCAAACCAGTCAGTGCAGAATAGCAAAGAGGATCAGGTTAAAAATTAAGAGAAACTAGTTTTATTCTCTACCCAAGAGCCCTGGACTCAGATGACTGGCAGGGGTGGGAATCTGAAGAAGGGCTACTGACAATAATCTTAGCCTAGCCTTCCCTGTAACCAAAATATGTTCTCCAGGTGCACATTTTCTTCTGGAAAAGTACATCAGAGCCTACAAGACTGGAAGAATGAGATTATCCAACAAAGCCTGCATCAGGAAAAAGATATGATACTGGCTACTGATACTGATAACCAGCCAAGTACCTGGCATTACTCTGTCCACTACCACTTCATTGAACAACCTTGGCAGTAAAAATTCACAAAATACTCCAGATTACTTCCTAGTCCATCTACAAAGGGACATGCACTCTCTCTCTATCCCTGGAATTCTTCCCACACCACATGTCCACCCAGTGCCTGGTGCCAAACAACTAAATGACAGAATTCCTAACATAAAGAATGTGGATTAAGTGCTATGTATCCAAAATAATAAAATTACTTACCCTATTCTTAGTGTAACGGGCTCTGCCTGAAGCAATTCCAAGTCTCTGAAAATAAGCTTCAAAATCACTTCCAGATCCCAGCTTATTGATTCTATACGTAGAATATAAATAAATACACACAGGGAGAAATAAATGCATAAATAACTAAATAATGCTAAGTTAAATAGATGGGATAATGAACTCTGTCCCCAAAATAGCAAGGAACTGCTATGGCACATTTGTAAGAATTAGGAAAAGATATACCACCCCTAAGACACTTTCCTATCATCTGCTGGAAATTGGTGTGTTAAATCTATAAATCTGCATTGACTACAACCAGAATTGGGCAGTGCCACCAAAGACGATAGCCTAGTGACTATGCTGTCTTCCATATTTTCAGCATTTATAGTATTGTTTAGAGGGGAAACAACAAATAAGATATGGTCCCTGCACTCAGGGAACTACAGTCTAGTAAGAAAATTTCCATGAGAAAGTCTATATTTAAGATCATAGAGAATCTTAATGTGCCTTATTTTATTTCAGAAATTCATTTAATTATAATGTATTTCTTTGCACTTAATTATGAAACCATTATATATATACGTATATATACAGTCATGCATCACTTACGATGGGGATACATTCTGTGAAATGTGTCGTTAGGCAATTTTGTCATTGTGCGAACACCATAGAGTGTGCTTACACAAACCTAGATGGTATAGCCTGCTACACACCTAGGCCATATGGTACTAATCTTATGGGACCACCATCATATATGTGGTCCATCATTGACCAAAACATCATTATGTGGAGCATGACTGTATACACACACACACACACACACATACATACATACACACATGCATGCATATATATGTATATAATGTAATGACATGGAAAAATTCACAATATAATGGTAAGTCAGTAAAGCAGAATATAAAATGACATATGCATTAAGAACACAACTGTATACTTCCAAATTAATTATTAGATATGTTTTTGAGATTGAGACCTTGGATGTTTTTAAAATCTTTTTTCTACTCTTTTTTTCCAACAAGTATGTGAAACTTTTATAATGGAAACACATTTCAACTTTCACAAGACTTATTTGTAATATAGAATGAAGCTATAAACTATCATCTGCTAGTTTTAGAAATAGTATTTCAGTAGAAAACAAATATAAAATACAAGAAAGCTGCTATTGTATGAATAAGTAAAAAATAAATTAATACTTAGATAAAATCTAAATCGATTACAGGTAAAGACACAATTTGGTAGTTATTGATAATGCCCCTTAAATTCGAAAGCAAATAATCCATGGTTCTTTACTTCATCATTTGAAGTTATATTATTTATTAATGCATTTAATACATATCTGAATGAAATTTTATGCAAGAATGCAAAAGAATACCTAATAATATAGCAAAATAATTTTGACTAAAAATTTGCAAAACTACATCTATCTGCTCTATTACAGGTTAAAAAACTTGGCTGTTCTGGCTAATCGGAAGATTGAAGACTGCACAGAGGGATCCTTTGGGATTATCTTTTCTCTACTGAAATTGTGGATGAGACATCTGAGAATTGCACGTCTGGAGAAACAAGGGGCAAAGGGGAATTCATAATTTATCCTATGGTAGGAAATATACATACAAGTAATTTACCTAGGAAAATTTTTATTTTCAGATGAAGGGTCCTTTTCCAACCAGCTTTCATACAGAGATTTATTCTCAAAACCATCATCAGGGCTGGAGATCTGCAAAGATAAATCAAATACTGGGAATTAGAGGCAGAAGCAACTAAATTTACGCCAATAAAAAACCACGTTAGTCAACATCAACTTCTACTTCTATGTATATATACAGTAGTCCCCCTGACCGCGAGGGATACGTTCCAAGACCCCCAGCGGACACCTGAAACCTCGGATGGGAAAGAACCCTATAGACTATGTTTTTTCTATACATACATATTTGAGGTGAGACAGCAAAACTAGCATGAATTTCTTTTTCTTTCTTCACAATTTCACGGATAGAAGATTTATTCTTACCATAGGTCTTGGCAACTTCAGCATATAATTGTTGTCTTTCCTTAGTAAGTGGAGAAATTTCACCTTTTCATTTAAAGGAAGCACTTTACGGCTTCTCTTTGGCGTACCCAAGTTGTCAGCATCACTGCTCTTGCACTTTGGAGCCATTATTAAGTAAAATAAGGGTTACTTGAACACAAGCACTGTGATACCGCGACAGTCAACCTGATAATTGAGACAGCTACTAAGTGACTAACGGGTAGGTAGGGTGTACAGCGTGGATATGCTGGACAAATGGATGATTTACATCTCGGGAGGAATGGAGCAGGATGGCATATTTCATCACACTACTCAGAACAGTGCACAACTTAAAACTTATGAATTGTTTATTTCTGGAATTTTCCATTTAATATTGTCGGACTGCAGGTGACTGAAACCACGGAAAGTGAAAGCATGGATAAGGGGGGACTACTGTATGTACATTTGTGTATCATGTTCTTTTTAGAAAAATATGCTTTTGCTAATGGCAAGAAAAAAATCCCACGCAAATTCTTCTTCATTTATGATGCCTGCCTATTGGTAATTTTGCCACGAACCTAGGATAAAATTTACTGCTTATTTTGGTAAACTTTAATAGTGGTTCAGATTTTTAACAAATATCATCACTTTAATGTTTGGCAGCTTAGATTTCTTTTAATGAGAAGTCATTGGGGGAAAACTTTAGATATAATATTTACTTTACTAAATTGCTTTTGTCCAAGAAGACCTACGAAGAGGCCTCAGGGCAGCAGATATCAGCTAAGAGGCTGGGCTTAAAATAGTCAGTATAAGTCCCGATTTCATAGGGCAGGTGGGGCGAGGGGGAACTGTTATTTTAGAAAGTCTAATTATATTTAAACAAAGTTGGAATTTGGTTCAAAAAACTCTAAATAACCTCAGATTTCTATTTGGGAATTTTAAGACCTTCTGTATATACACAAACATTTTTTATTATCCTTGAAAGTACACTTAGAAACTTATACTTTCCTTTTCGTTCTCCAGTCTAGGAAAAGCCAGGGCCATGTGGTGCAAAAATTGTGGACCATGGAGTCTAACATGTCTATTTTATATCCATATTATCACACACATTGGTTGAATTTTATTTGTTTGTTTGTTTATAGCTCTGCTTTGTTCAAAAGCGGACCCAAGGCAGACCCTACTTAAGCAGCTCTGAAAGCATTATAACCTGTGGTGTATTGTTTCCCCTCTTTAAATCCTAGTTTTCTCACCTGTGGAAATTGGGATAATGGTTCCCATCTTAACCCATCATCTGCTCTGATATCTTCTCTGGCCTTTATACAGAGTTGGTTATTCCCTCATCATCGCATCGAGCTCCTTGGCTTATAAACAGTCTTGGCACTCCACAGAGGCATCCCCTTCGCTGCCACCATGTTGCAGTAGCAGGGACATGCTGCTCATTTCCAGCCAGTTGACTGGGTTCTACTCCCTACCCTGCTCCTGCCAATTTGCAATAGCTAAGATCCTGCTCCAATTCCTGCACCCTGCTTGGATTGAATTCCCTGCAAATCTTCTTCATTTTCTGGAATCACACCATCTCGGTCTAGCGCTAACCAGAACTGTGTCCCTTTGGCCTGTAAACCCTAGAGCAGAGTCTTCTGTCTCAGCTGTATGCATTGTCATAATTGCTGGCCATCCTCCATTATATCTATACCTTGTCCCATTTCTTGCTTCTATTAGGCAGCTGCCCTACTCTCTAAGTTCAGTCTTCTCCACCACCTACACCATACTCTCATGTCACCAATATGGTTTGCCTGTTTGTGCCAACACACACTAGGGGTTGATAAAATTGTAATAATCAGTTTACAGGAGGAAAAAAAAAGTCTCCTCTTTCTACTGGGTTTTGGTATGGCCATAGATAAGCATCTGCCTTTGTACGATGGGGAGGAGACCTAAACTTCTCCCTCCCTTATTGGCCTGATATCAAAGGCAGAAGTCATCTCTGTAGGACAGCACAAGCATAAACGCATATCTTGAGAAGGGTTCTCCTAATAAAGATTTTCTTTACAGCTTGCTTTTAGCTAAGACGTTTTTATGGGACATTCTAATGAAAGGATCAAGGACATAAGCTACCCATATGGTGAGAGAGTTGTGATGGGAATAACGAGAGGACTGTCACTGGAAGAACTAGTTTTTTGTTTGTTTTGTTTTTTTGTGTGTGTGTGAGAAAGATTAGGCCCAAGCTAACATCCATGCCCATCTTCCTCTACTTTATATGGGACACTGCCACAGCATGGCTTGATAAGGGGTGCATCGGTCCGTGCCTGGGATCCGAACCTGCGAACCCTGGGCCACCAAAGTGGAGCACGCAAACTTAACCACTGCGCCACCAGGCCAGCTACTGGGAGAACTGGTTTTTACAGACACTAACAGTAAAAAGGAAAGGGCAAAATTAAGGGAGATTCAGAAACAGTACCTACAATTATGCAAAGTGAAATAAGTCAGAGGGAGAAGGTCAAATACCATATGATTTCCCTCATTAAGTAGTAGATAATAACAACAACAAACAACCACATAGAGACAGCGATTGGATTGGTGGTTACCAGAGGGGAAGGGGGGAGGGAGGAGGGTGAAAGGGATAATTCGGCACATGTGTGTGGTGATGGGTTGTAATTAGTATTTGGGTGGTGAACATGATATAATCTATGCAGAAATAGAAGTATAATGATGTACACCTGAAATTTATACAAAGTTATAAACCAATGTTATTGCAATGCACAAAAAATTAAAAAAAAACAAACAAAAAATAATTAGAGCGAACAACTTAAAAAAAGAAACAGTACCTACAGAAAACTGATACCTACTTCTCATTGTCATCCAAGTGATACCTACTTGAAAGAAACATTTCTATAATTAAATTCTATAACAGGGAACTATTTAAATGAAGTACACAGATATTAGATGAATAGATTATATAATTGTTAGAGATTCAGAGTGCCTTAGTTTTCAGAGAACTTTTTATATCAATAACTAATATTTATAAAATTCCTGTGTGATAAGTAAGCATGTGGTATTAATTCCATTTTGCTTTTAGACTTGCTACAGCTCAATCTATTCACTACACTGATACAGAGTGATCTTGCTAATGAACAAATATGATAATACACAACCTCATTAAAGATTATTTAATTTCTCCATCACCAGATTTCTGAACTCATTGGCCTATTTGACATACCCCATTTCTTACCATCTTTCCACTAATACTTATGCTTAGGTCATACTGACTATCTGCAGGTCAGGAAATATGTTCTTTCAAACCTCCACATCTTTTTTAGGTACTGTGTCTTTTGCTGAGAATGCCTTCTCCCTTACTTTCACAGCCATTTTACAGCCCAAGCATTAAATATTCTGCAAACGTCCTCTGATGATTCCCAACTTCCCCTGCTACCCCAGGATTTTAGGTTCTCCATTCCATAATTGTTCTCCACAGTATATGGTATCCAATCTTCTAGTGAACTATAATTCCTCATTTACAGGTCTGTATCCTCTCTAGATTACAAATATTTGGATTCAGTAACTTGTCGTTTTATCATTGTTGCTGCTAGAATTCATTTTATAGGGCCTGATACATAGTTACCACTCAATAAATATTTGTTGAATGAATGAATAGTCAAGGCAATCTTTGAACCCAAGGCTTTTCTATTCCAGCTCAGTGTTCTTTCTGTTATATCAAAATACCTCTTCCAGATGAAATTATATGCCCTATACATTACAACAATGTACACAATTATTAATAAGAACTATTATTAGAACTGAGAGACTAGAAATACTATCTTCATACTTACTCATACATAAGTAGTATATTAAAGATTTTGTTCTGACTTTATACAAATCAGCTATGCCTGTCACTAGTTTAAAAAGAAGTACCACTAATCAAGAAAACAAGTGTTATTCACTTATCCATTCATCAGAAAACATTAAGACAGATCTACTTACATACCTCTTTTGTCAGTTGATACACCAATTGGTAAAGAAGGGGTGTACAGTCAACTCTGAGAGTATAATTGCCTGAAAAATAAATAAAACAGTATTTTAATACTTCCAAATGAAATTCCAATCTATGTTTAATTCTAACTTTATTTTCTAATTATAAACAAGATATAAGAGACTTCAAATCAAAGGCATCATTCCCAGAGAATTGAAAGAGGGTGGAAATAGTTCTTCAGAGGGGGAGAAAGAGAGACTGCGGTACACACTTCAGACAGAAGAAGGTATGGGGGACTTTGGTGGCTAAGGCAGCAGCTCCCACAGTAATTGTAAGGGTCATTCTTAAGGCATTATCTCCTGGGGGGGACTTTGGCAAGGAAGTGGTAAGGCTACAACATTCATTTCTTATTCATTCAATTCAACAGTATATATCAAGACATATGCTCTTACATTTATCTAGAAATAATCATAATATAATGAAAGTCTAGAGACACAAATGTCACATGTCAGGTTCAAAAGAAGTCTGTAGTTTGTGCTTACTTCAAATTTGTTCCAATACATACAGGAAGTATTTCTGTATGAAAAATTCTAAAATATTTCAGCCAAATTCTTTTAATATCTCCACAGGAAGAATGTGGTTAATACTAGAGTTTTAAGTAGTAATCCAAGGTAAATATACTAAAAGAACTGAAATCAACAGCTTAGTTATGAATCATATTGATTTTCTCTGTGGTAAAATGGAAAATGAAGGTATTATTGAGGTATCTGATAGGAAGAGGATAATCTTAGTTTATAAGTTGGAATTTACAGACTTTAAAAATGGTATACTGTTTAATAACAATCTGAAATAAAATTTACCTTCTATAGATGAATCTGAGTTGATATAAGCAATGCTTCTCTCCTGAAGTGTTTTTGCATTCTCCTATAGTTGAAGCAAAGTTTTTATTTAATTCACAGTATTTACAATTGTGGAAATGCAAACAAAATAAGCAAATTAATTTATGATAAAGGTGGTCTTCAAATAATTTTATGAATCAAACACCTATGCCTTTCACTATAACTTTTGAGAAAATGCTGATAACTGGTTGGTTGACAACAACATTCATGCAATTAAAACAATATTATGATGTTGTAGCTACTGTTTATAGCAAAGGCAGGGAGCCCCAGAGCAAAAGTATTCAAAGTGTGGTTCCTTGATTCCCTGCACCAGAATATGAAGGATTGAGGCTCTCAGATTCTGGGCCCCACCCTATATCTACTGAATAAGAATTGCTGAAAGTAAGGCCTGGTAGTCTGTATTTTCTCAAAGCTATCCCTGGAAATCCTTACATACATTAAAGTTTGAGATCCACTGGGATTGGATACCCAAATAATTTTATCATTTGAAAAGTGAGAAATAGAAAATTTCCATTTACCTATATATTTTTTTAAATAGAAGATATGATGAAGAAAAAGAACAGGAGGATAGAGACAAAACTAGAGGGAGAGAAGGAAGGACATTAGGACAAAGATAAGATTCTCTGTCTCTCACACACACACACACACACACACCCCCCCCCCCAAGAAAAAACAGAGAAAGACTAATGTCATCACACACAGCTGGGAATATGCTGAGAGAGCGCTTTACTTCTCTCCCTCTCTCTAGCTTGCTACCTTATAAGAACATGTTGTAATAAAAACATTTAAAGCTGTGCGTGGTTATGACACAAATGAGGACTGTTGCCTGTCTGCACTTGCCTACACAGGCCAGATGATAGTTGCCTCTGCTATAGATGAATATAGTTTCCATTATAAGAGATTTACAGTAGAAATAAAGAAGATTCCTTAACTATATTTAAAGAAGGTAAGTTTGCTACTTAATATGATCAAGAACCTAGTAGAAAACTGGAAACAATGTTGAAATTCTTTTTTAACCCAGATGTATTTAAATTAATGCAAAGCATATTCATTATTTTATATGTTAGATTTCTTTGATCTTTATTTTAAGCTGCTGAAATTATAGAAAGAGACATGTATTCATATATCCATGTGTCCATAAGAAGTTACATATTTCTTGAAGTAAATGACTTTAATGAAATTTGGTTCATTTAAATTAACAGTCTACTTCCAAAATGCATTTTCATCACACCAGTGTAATAATAAAATTTTGCAATGTAAATGGAATCAAAGAATAAGTGATATTAGACAAGTAACTGTGTGTGGGATTTTGCCCCATATTTATTTGATTCATATTATTATTCTACAGTAAAGAGGAAACAAGTCATGAGGAAAGCATTTTTTTTCTTTTTGTGTGAGGAAGACTGGCCCTGGGCTAACATCCGTGCCCATCTTCCTCCGCTTTATATGGGAGGCCGCCACAGCATGGCTTGCCAAGCGGTGGGTCAGTGCACGCCCGGGATCCAAACCGGCGAACCCCGGGCCGCCACAGCGGAGCGCACGCACTTAACCGCTTGCGCCACTGGGCCGGCCCTGAGGAAAGCATTTTAAAAACTAGACACAATGGCAAGAAATGTGTGACATGCTTTAAAACTTCTATCAAATCTGGACTTATAAAAGATAAATAGAGGATAGTCGAGGGAAAGTAAGTGCTATATAGTGCACCTGCCTTTATAAAAACGTATGAGCTTACCTGTACATTTAAGAACTTAGAGTTACTCGACAGAGAGGCTAAGGGAAGAAGATGAAAGAAAGGGGCCTAGGAGAGACACTTAAAGATAAAGCATTAAGAGCCAGTGACAAATGAAAATTGATCATATCTGAAGAATAAATAAATCTCTGAAATTGTAAAGTACAGCAATTTACTAAAGTAATTCAATTTACAAAATTATCATCTTATACTCAACAATCAGCTACTTATCTTTTGTGAATGGTAAAATATACCTAGGGTTGCAATTTTAAATGGAATCTGTAAATATGAAATTATAATCAGAGTATAGTAACCTTAACAGAACATCTGATGTTTTCTTAGATAGAAGAACTCCAAGGAAACTTGAAAAAAACTTGAAAATTAACTCCAAGGATCTGTATCAGTTTTCAGACAAGTTAATTCACTTGTCAGAAACAGCTGGCTAGTTTTGACTATTTTCTGAGCTTACAGATTTTACTTATTTTTCACAAAACAAATACAAATAGAAACTAAAATATTTTGACAATAATGAGTAACTGTTTTTAGTCCAGTAATTAAGAGGTTATTCTGTTTTGCCAAACTGATACGAAAGTAAAAACAAACTCTATTTCTTAAATTCTCTTGAGTGTTTCTCCAAGTTAAAACCATATTAGATAATGGAATCTATTTGTGATCATCCTAAGGTACATATATTTGTTCCCTGTTGACCAAGAAAATAAGAACCTTCTCTGTTTAATTTACCTCGGCCCATTCTGTGGAACCCAGAAGTCCAAATTCTTCTGCATCCCAGCTGGCAAAAATGATAGTTCTTCTAGGTCTCCAGCCTGTAATGATTGTTAACACACATAGTTAGATACACCTGCTTACAAATAAAGGAAAATTAAATGAGTCACTTTTTGTCATCACCTACCAAAGAAACATTATTTACCTCTACTTATCAGTTTTCCAAAGCTCTGGACAATTTCTTGCAAAACAGCAGTCCCACTGGTTGGGTCAATAGCTCCAAACACCCAGGAGTCCCGATGACCTCCCAGAATAACATACCTGTCTGGAAAAGAATGTGCTCAAAAGAACTACAACTCTGAATGCATTATAAATAGTTGTAATTTATGTCTTTAAATTAAACTTCCGCTTACTTGAGTTTCCTCCATAGGAAAAAATCAACACTATAAAAAAGTAGAGTTTTCTTTTAGAGTTGTATAATTTTTTTTCAAATTTTGTTTCACATCGGCCAGAAGAAAAATCATCTGTGGACTAAAATTTGTCTTCTCTTACTCTTTTAATCTTTGTAAAAACAAATGTTTAACAAAATTCACTGACTCACCAGGTTCCACAGATCCTCTGATAGTTCCGATTACATTGTAAATCCTTGTAATTTTATTGGTGTTATGAACATGCATTCTAACCTTCCTAGAATTTCAAAGGGAATAAATTACTTCACATAAAGCATTATGTCTAATAGCTTTCTTCCAACATTTTATTATGAAAAATCTCAAAAGTACAGAAAACTGTATAATACGACAGGGAATTTCCATATATCAACTGCTTAAATTCAATAATTGTTAATATCATTGAACCACTTGCAAGTAATTTGCAGACATCATGAAATTTTACTCCTAAATACTTAAGCACGCACCTTAAAGTCAAATTTAAAAAACTGAAGGTCAATATTTTATATTCCTCCTCCCTCATAGCTATATCATTGATATTTATTTAAAATTCAAAATGTTCTACTATTCAACATGTCTTGGGTATTCATTCCAAAATTGTTAAACACACCCTACTTAATTACAAAAATAAAGAAAGCCCATAATGTATTAAAGGACAAATAAGCCTATTTTTTAATGTGTCTTTGTGTTTACATTAATTACTGCTAATCAATAACTTTCTTCGAGATTATTGAAGTAGTATATTAGTCCATTGTTAAACAGCTGCTGAGTGCTGTCTATAAGAAACATGATAAACTCTATGTTTAAATGGGAATTTGGGAGGTGCCTGCTAAAATGTACAAAACAACTATATAACAAAACGTTTCCAGGCCATCACTGTTGATTCTGATTCATGCCGGCCTTTTAAATATTCATTCATGAATTACTACTAACCAAGTTAGAATTCACAGGAAAATACGATTAAGCTCAGACCAATAGAAAAAAAAATGCCATTCACATTTTATGAATCCAAAATGACATGGGAAAATGTTGAGAATCTTTTTCACAAGGGAACAGTATAAGTCTTTATGTGCATTGGGGGCAGGAATCCCAACAGTTTCTAATTTGTGGTTCATTTTTGAATAGAAGAACTAACAAGCTGTCAAAACCTGTGGTATATTGTTAAATGGAGATTCTGGTTTTCCCCTTCACAAGTATACTGTGCTCCTGAATGCATATTTAACTCATGTTCAATATTCAACTAAAAGTGCCTTTGCAGGAAAACTAATCAGTAAGTGTTTTTCTCACTTTAAGATATTGAGGATTTATTTTTCCTCCTGAGAGATAAAAATTAATAACAAAAAAGCAGAAATATTGTTTAGCATGTGTTTCTGAAAATAAGAGCCTAATATTTATTAGTAAGAAACCCAAATTCATTGATATTATGTCATTAAATGAAGAAAATTAAGAATAATTTAACCATAAGGAATGAGAAAAAAAATCTGTTTTAATCTAAACATGAAAATAAATGTAGGTTATCTGCTCAGATTCTCAAAGAAGCTCATTCACATCTTTAATCCTACATCTTTCTAGTTTTTAGTATCTTTGACTCCAGAAGTGCCTACAAGATCTATTTGTTTGTCCTCTTATCACTTCGAACTCATCATGTTCCAGATAAACAGCACTCTGGAACGTAGGCTCCACAGGGCAGGGATTTTTGCCTGTTTTGTTCACTCCTGAATCCCTAGTACCCAGAATGGTGCCTGGGGTATAGTAAATGTTCCATAAATATTTGTGAATGAATGAATATACCCCTGGAAGGAAGAACTGAGGAAGACCTTAGCTCATCTATCAGAGTTACTGCTGCCTCTCCTTGTCTTTGACCTGACTATTTTACAACTCTGTGGAGACGGAAATTCACCTGTGATAGTAACACACATAATTCACGTCTGCTGAAACTCACAATGTGTCTTGTGAACATGCAAATGACTTCCCTCCCCTCATGTGGACGAATCAGTTTTTCTGCTATAAAGTGCACCCATTTCAGCATTCCTGATAAGCTGATTTTTTGTATCATCTTTGAATTCTCCTTTGAACCAGTTTTAACTCCTTTCTGGTTCCCTTATTAATTAATGAATTAAATAAAATTGTTGACACATTCGTTTTATATTTGTTCGAGAATTATGGTTTTACTTTAAAAAAAAGTCATCCTTTATCATTCATCTTGCAGAATCAAGTATGGTCAGCTTAAACCCACACGTCTTCTTTTGGCTCTCAGAAGTAAATCCCAAGCAGCAATAGAATTTTAACTTTGCTGACTCTATCTCTAATTTTATTTTTTTCTACTGATTTTGTGTTTTGTTTATGTTTCTAGTTGACTTGTGGCAGATAAGCTATTCCCCATGGATGACAGAAATGGTTAGGAATTTGGATTCATATCTTGTCATGTGGCAATCTCTAAATGGATTAACAGATTATGAAGATCTCTTTTGAGTGAGAAATGACAGAAAATTTGGTTTTCAGCAATTTTTAAAATTTGTGAATTTGTTCATTTTGAGCTCAAATTAATTAACGGTTTGTGCCCATGGCAAAGAAGAACAGCTTTTCGATATCTTGATCAGGGAATTTTTATGTTTCTGAGTTTACTCTTGAGCTGTGACTGAAATTGTAGACGTGAAGCTGTATGTTTTCCGTTTTCTCTGTGTCCATACGTTTCTGTTTGTAAATCAGAAAGGCCTTTATCTTTCATTTGTGTGTTATGTTTTCCTACTTCTGCAGGGTAATAAATTAGATGATAAATTCTCTTATAGTAAAGGAACTCTGTTCTAATTGAGTTAGAGAGATAAATAAGCACTATATTAAAAAAAATTTCTAAAATTCATATAAAATAAGAAAATTGAACTCCTAATACTTTAAAAGTTCTGAAATAAAAAAAATTCTTACACAAACTAAAAAGCACTCTAAGAATCCAAGTTTACATTGTTAAGGTAAATTATTTACTAATTTTTTAGTAATAATACTAATTATTTACTAATAATTTACCTTATTATAAGTAATAAGTTAAATAAGTAATAAATAAGTAAATTATAAATAATTTACCTTATTATTATAAGACTGATTTAATAATTTTGGTTTAATAAAAACAGCCGTATCCTCTCTCATTTATCAGTGTTAAATTTCCCTTAGCCTTTACATTTCAGGCAAATCAAACTACTTAAAGTTCTGATCCTGCCATACTGTTTGACAGCTCCGTACAGCTGATCTCTTTAGCTGGTATTTCCTGGCTGCCTTGATCCAATGGAAAACTTACTCTTTCGGTAAAATTAAGCTCAATGAACACATATTCTGTGACCATTCCTCCTCCACAGCAGTGCTATAATGTGTTAATAACAATAATGATTAAAATGATAAGTGTACTGACTTACAATAGTTATGTCCTTATCCATTTTAACTCATTTAACCCACCCACATAGTAAGTGATCAATAAAAGTTGGCTCCTTTCTCTCTTCTCTTTGACTCCTTCCCTTAAGTTAACCTAGTGTTTCACATGCATAGCATTTTGAAAGTTATCTGAAAAACTGTTCTAAAACTTTAGGAGAAAAGGAAAGTTAAAATGTTAAACCTATAACTCAAAAATGGTAATTTTTGAGACTTAATGAAACAAATGTTGTGATGTCTCTATTGGAAGAAGAATTCGATACATCATTCTATAAGTACTTCTTCAGTGATATAAAATTATTGATTGTTCACTATGAAAAATGAGAAAAAGAAGATGCAAAATATACCTAGCAAACCTATTATCTTGACATTTTTCCATGAAACGCATAAAACTTTTCCAGGCTATCAAAGTAATGTAAAATTACCTGAAAGAATCATGCCCTGTAAAGCCAGGCCCGATATTGTAAGCCACATTAAGACTTCCCTTCCAGCTCTCATCTGGTGGAGCAGTTCCTCCCATATGGCTGTCAAGAGAAAATGAAAGCGACAGAAAAAGGCTGAGCATCACAATTTCTTAGAAGAAATCATGAAGTCAGGTGATAAGCTATTTCATTCACATATTTAACAAATATTTGTTGAGCATTTACTAAGTTCCAGGTACTGTCAAAATTCCCTTCCCTTGTGGAGCTTACATTTTAGTGAAAGAACCATAACTGAGATAAATAAGTAAAATATTTAATGTTACTGATAAGAGCTAAAGAGAAAACAACCAAAATAGTGAGGGGAGATGGGAAGCATCAGCCTCCTTACTTTTGACTTTAATTATTTATGTAGGGAAGCATTAGGTCCAAGAAATCCTGAAAACAGGAAATTCATGACTTAAGGGGAAGAAATTTCTGAAGAAGCTGCTGACTACACAGTAGGCACTCATAAAGCAATTATTAAATTTTATTGTTACAGACATTTAAAAAAATAGAAGTTTGGAGATTTGTAAAGAAACATCAGTTACAGAATGCAATAATGACAAGCATTAATTGAATGTTTACTATATTCTAGATACCTTATATACTTACATAGATCTCATTACTTCTCATAATAATCCTATCAGGGAGAAACTGTCCTCATTTTATAGATAAAGAAACTGAATCACAGAAAGATTAAGTAACTGGTCCAAGTCACACATCTAGTAAGTGGTGGGCGTTATCATATTTCTAAAATGCAGGTCAAGTACAAATATCAAATGAATATTTAAAAAAATCCAACTACAGTCATGTACCACATAACATTTCAGTCAACAATGGACCGCATATACAACGGTGGTCCCATAAGATTAGTACCAGACGGCCTAGATGTGTAGTAGGCTATACCATCTAGGTATGTGTAAGTACACTCTGTGATGTTCACACAACAATGAAATTGCCTAATGAAACCTTGCTCAGCACGTATCCCCATCATTAAGCGACTCATTACTGTATTTGAAAAACCTGAAATCAGTTTTTTATCTTTGGACATAGTTTTGCATCTGAGACTTTCATTTGTAGCAAACGGAGTAATGTTTTCTTACTATTTCTTAGTCACTAAACTGACTGTTTTTCTCTTATGGAATAAAAAGAAGTTGTGCTCTGTTATTCCTACTTCGGGAGCTCTTTTCATAAAAGACTTTTTTTTTAACTCTCATTTTCCTATTTTGTTTCTTTTTTATTTTTTAGTTGTTTTTTATTGAGGTATAATTGACATGTAACATTATATTAGTTTCAGGTATACAACAAGACTTTACTTTTAACATAATTAGGTTACAATGGTTTTAGATAAGAAAATGGACACATTAGTGCAAAGTATCTTAATTTCATATCCAACTAGAAAACTATACCGTAATAATATTTCTGCATCATTATATCCAATGGGATGTACAGGGATTTTGGGCATTCCCACTCCTTCTTCAACATCAAGTCTAAAGGTGTACTCTGCAAAAATCAATTGCATAAAATGAAAACAATTGAAGAATCTGAGAAAGGGGTTTAAAGGAATTTCTTTACTATTGCAGAGTTGCTGTACATTTGAAATTATATCAAATTTTAAAGTTCCCCAAAAGGCAATGATTGTCTTACCTAATATAGTCTATTTAATTCAACAGTAAGAAATTAAATCATTTACATTTTAATGTAAAATCAATTATAGTGGTTACAGATTTCCAAATTGGTTTTGACATTTCACATAATTCTCTTGAATTTTACAAGAATATTTTATTTCCTCAAGGATATCTTGAATCTTTCTTAGAGAAGCTTCAATTAACCAATTGCATGAAAAATTTGTCCCAGATTCTGAAACTGGAAATAACTAGAAAAAAATTACCGGGAATTTATGAGATCTTGGGAATAAATGATATAGATCTCATTCAAACAGTAACATGATATTCTTTTGAAAAGATTAAAAAGTATTGTCAGGCTTATAACCTTATTGAGACTTTGGCTTGGAGCCAAAATAGTTTTATTGCCCTGAAACACCCATCTTAGAAAAAAGGAATGTTTCAAATAAATGTCGTCAGATTCCACTTTAAGAAACAAGAAAAAGAAGAGAAAATGAGGCAAAAATAAGCAGGAGAAAGGATATAATAAATATCAGAGCAGAAATCTAAGAAATAGAAACAGAAAAATGATAGAGATCATCAATGAAATCCAAAGCTGGTTCTTTAAGAAGATCAACAAGACTGATAAATCTCTAGCAAGATAGATCAGGAAAAAAAAAGAAAAAAAAAAAAAAGACACAAATTGCCAATGTCAAGAATAAAGAAGGGAACATACTGTAGTACCTGCAGACCAAAAACAGGAAAAAGAATATTAGAATATTATGAACAACTCTATGCCCATACATTCGACAACTTAGATGCAATGGCCAAAATCCTTGAAAGACACAAACTACCAAAGCTCACTCAAGAATAACTAGATAACGTAAACATCCATGTATTTATCAAAGAAATTGAATTTGTAGTTGAAAACATTCCTACAAACAAAACTTCAGGCCCAGATGGATTTTCTGGGGAATTCTACCAAACATTTATAGACAAAAATCAAACCCATTCCATGTAAACTCTTGCAGAAAAATGAAGATGATGAAATAGTTCCCAACTCATTCCTTGAGGCCAATATTACTCTAATATCAAAATGAGACAGAGATAGTACAAGAAAATGTCTATAGGCCAGTATTGCTTATGACTATAGACAAAAATATTCTTAACAAATTTTAGCACAGATCCAACAACACACCAACAATATATAAAAGGATAATACATTGTGACCCAGTGGAGTTTATCCCAGGATGGCAGGGTTGGTTTAACATTAAAAAATCAATCAGTATAATTTAACAAAAGTAAATAATAACAACATATGATCATCTCAATAGATGCAGTAAAAGCATTTGGCAAAATCCAATATACGTTCCTAGATAAATGTGCTAAGATAAAAACTCTTAGCATATTAGGATAGAAGTGAACTTCCTCAATCTGGCAAAAATAATTAAAAAAAAAAAATCCTATAGCTAATAGGCAGGATGTTTTTCTCCTTGGGACCAGAATGAGGCAAGGATATCCGCTCTAACAACTTTTCTCAAAAATGTACTACAGGTACTAACCAGTACAATAAGGCAAGAAAAAGAAATAAAAGTCATCCAGATTGGAAACAAAGAACTAAAATTCCCTTTATCTGCAGATGACATGATCATCTATGTAAAAACTCTGATGGAATCTACAAAAACCTAGTAGAACTATTTAGTGAATTTAAAAAGTTTGCAGGATACAAGATCAATGTATTTCTTCTAGAAATACAATAGTATTTCTATTTACTAGCAATGAACAATTGGAAATTGAAATTTAAAAGGTAATTTAAAATAGCACAAAACTATGAAATGCTTATGGATAAATGTGAAAAAAAGATGTGTATGATCTCTACAGTGGAACTACAAACATGCTGAGAGAAATTAAAGAATACCTAAATAAATGGAGAATTGTACTATGTTCATGGATCAGAAGATTCAATATTTTTTAAGATGTCAGTTCTCCCCAAACTGATCTATAGATTTAATTCAATCTCAATCAAACTCCCAGAAGGCTTTTTGGTGGAAATTGATAAGCTGGTTCTAAAACTCACATAGAAAGGACCTAGAATAGCCACCAAAATTTTGAAAAAGAATTGTAACTTGGAAGACTTACATATCTATTAGAATGTAAAGTTAAAAAGATTGACCATACTAAGTGTTGGCAAGGATGTAGCTAGTGGAACAGTCATACACTGCTGCTAGAATGTAAAGTGGTACAACCACTTTGGAAAACAATTTGAAAATTTCTTAAAAAGTTAAAACAGGGGCCAGCCCGGTGGCGCAAGCAGTTAAGTGTGCGCGCTCTACTGCAGTGGGCTGGGGTTTGCCAGTTCAGATCCCGGCGCACACTGATGCACTGCTTGGCAGGCCATGCTGTGGCGGCGTCCCATATAAAGTGGAGGAAGATGGGCATGGATGTTAGCCCAGGGCCAGTCTTCCTCAGCAAAAAAAGGGGAGAATTGGCAGATGTTAGCACAGAGCTGATCTTCCTCACCAAAAAAAAAAAGAGTTAAAACATACATCATATTATCCAGTCATTCCATTTCTATGTATTTACCCAAGAGAAATAAAAGCACACATACATACAAAGACTTGTGTATAACTATTCATAGTAGCTTTATGTGTAATAGCCCCCAAACTGAAAACAATTCAAATGTCCATCAACAAGTAAATTAATAAACAAACTAGTATATCCATCAGTGGACTACTACTCCACAAATAAGGAGTGAGTTATTGACACAGACGTCAACATGAATGGATCTCAAAATAAGTATGCTGATGGAAAGCAGGTGAGTGGTTGCCTAGGGATTGGCAGGGAAGGGGCAGGAAGGGTTGGGAGGAAAGAGTTACAAAGGGATGAGAGGAAACTTTTTAGGGTAATGGATATGTTCATTATCTTGATTGTAGAAATGGTTACATAAATGTCAAAACTTTTCACATTTTACATATTAACTAACACAAAAAAATCATTGGTATTTTTAAAAATACAAATGTATATGAGCTAGAGAAGGATAAAATCACTAGGCAATTCAAAAAACCCAAGTTCTATTTTGGTAAGAGCAATATTACTTTGGGTATAGGGACCTGTGTTTCTGAACCTGTACTCTACTAAAGGTAGAGAGAGAATTCAACTGACTCCTCCCTCTCCACATCCACACCTCGCAAAAATTTAAAACTAAAATAATACAAGGGAAATGTTTTTGAATTCCTAGCAATAGTAATCCAAAATACTATAACTGCACACAATTTTAGTTTTAATGTTATTCTGTAGATGTTTGCTTCTATATCTTCTATAAGGGCAGTAGTATTTTTGCAAAAATAGGTGCACCATGATGGGCTCATCCATTACCTTTAGCTGGATAGCCTGGAGTGAGTGGGTCACCAGCACCATTCAAATTTAACACATTCCCTCTCTGGGCTGCAGTTCCAGGAAGATTCCACCCTTTAGGATATGGCTGTACCCCAGGGGCAAAGTAGTCAGCTGGATCTGAGTACAAGATGATTCCCATGGCCCCTGCTAACATGGCATTTTTAACCTGCAGGGACAATGTAAAATCCATAACGTAGAAGTGACAAATGATTGACATTCATTTGAGAAAATCAATTTAATAATGTAAGAAAATTTAGACACTGTTTTTTATCTTACTGTTACACATTCTGTTCTCTGCTTTGAATACAATCTCTCTTGGTAGAACTAACAACTATAATTTATTCTATACAACTCTAAACAAGTGGATCGTCTGTGAAACATTACTATTGTCCCCAAAACTGCAAAATTAATGTCTCCCTTCTTTGTACTTCTATATTTTGTATATATTTCTATTAGAGGATGGGTCATAGTGTTTTAAAGTATCTTTTAAATGTCTTTCTCCCCTACTAGACCGGGGGTGTTTTTGAGAACAAGAACCCTGTCTTATCTACTTTTAACTATCTACCCTTCAAAATCTGGCACATCATAGAGTAAGCACTCTATAAATATTTGTGTAACTAAACTAATCTAAAATCCTATGCAGAAGAGTCATAGTGTGTGAAATATCGGCCACAGTGTTATTGTAAACATTTTTCTGTCAATCCAAACTGACCACGAATAGGAAAATCTACCCTGTAAGATACTGAATTTTTCATTACCAGAAGTATTGTAGCAAAAGATAGATAACCATCAGTCTTGATTAACTAAAACAAATTCCAATACTCAGAAAGCACTCTCTTATAATAGTAGTGGGAGTACAATCTGACACAACATTTTTGAAGGGCAATTTGATGATGCCTATCAAATTTCTGAGATAATATACACTATGATTCAGCCATTCAACTACTAGGAATCTGTACTACAAAAATCTTCACACAAATGTTCAAGTCATATGGACAAAGATGTTCACAATGGAATTATTCGTAACAGTAACAAATTTAAGACAAGACAAGCATCTGTCAAGAGGAATTGTTAAATAAGTTGCTTATCAATACTGTGAAATGTTATACAGCCATCTAAAATAATGAAGTATTACTTAATAAGCAGTTATATAGAAATTACTAAGTACCAGTTACTATCCTAAGTGCTCTCAAACATAAAGTCATTTAACCCTAATAAGGATTCTATGAGATTTATGCTAATATTAGCATTCCCATTTTATATATGAGGAAATATTGGCACCAACAAGTTAAATAACTTGCTCGCAGTAAAAGATCTGAAGAATAGGGAGCCCAGACTAAACAAGAACCCAGGTTGAATGGATCTAGAGTCCTATATTCTTAACCACTACATTTATACAACTCTCAATGTGTTGTTATGGAAGAATACCCATGAGTTACTGCTGAGTGAAAAAACAAAGTTATACAACATACTCTGTATGATGCCCTCTTTGCAAAAAAAATAAAATATGTAAAATGAGTATACAGAAACAAATATGTTTATATTCGTATTTCACAGAATTAGGTCTGGCTAGAGCTGTTAAAATTGATTATGTCTGGGCAATGAGTTGGATAATGCAGGGGAGCTTTTCATTTTTTAATTTAAATTTCCTTCAATTAAATTTTAAAAAGCAAATTTTGCTTTTGTAATAAAAATAATTTCCCTTTCTAGATATGTAACTTTTATGTATGTTTTTATACAGGATTTTCTGTACAACTATGGCAAATAGCAAAACAATATATACAGTCATACATCTCAATGACGGGGATACATTCTGAGAAATGCATCGTTAAGTGATTGCGTGAACATCATAGAGTGTACTTACACAAACCTAGATGGTAGAGCCTACTACACACCTAGGCCATATGGTACTAATCTTATGAGACCACCATTGTATATGTGGCCTATCATTGACTGAAAAACATTGTTATGCAGTGCATGACTATATATATTGAAAGCAATTTTGGAAACCGTGATGCAAGCTGATCATTTACAATTATAGGGTACATCCTATCTTCTCTCTAGAAAAGCAAATAACACAATACTTTATTTCCTCTGAAGATTTTCCCATATCTTGCAATAACAATCTTTCCAGTGCAGTTAATGTTCATCTCTCGTTCTAGTTTGAAAAAATCTTCAGTTCGAGCATAGTTCACATATATAAGATCTCCCTGTAGGGAAAAAAAAGAAAAAAAAAGCATAATACTGCTATAATTAAAGAGAAAACCAAAGAATAAGTTTACTCCACAATACTGCATCATCAAAAGTTATCCTTCCTGGTTTGGCCTTAATAAACAGATCCATGCTAATTCTGTAGAAGTCTTTTGAAATATTTCAAAATCCTGAAAAGTTAAATGACAATATATAAAACATATTTTAAATAGTATGTTCTGTTTTGAGGAAATTATCAGTGTATGCTGAGCCACAGGAAATAGAAAACATAAAAGTCATTTTAAAAATCCCAACTCTGTTTAATTTCCAATAATAGCATTTTTTTTAATAACTACTGTAGTGTAATCTATAAAATCAGATCTTAAATCTACAACAGAGTCAGACTATGAAGAAAGGAAAAAAGCTTGTAAAAACCTCTATTGCCCTTACTGAATTAAATCATGTTCAGCACTTATTTCAAAGAGTGGCATCTGCTTCATTAGAATCTGATTTTTATTTATTTTCTTTTTTCCTTTTCTGTTTTTTTTTTTTATTATTTTTAGTGAGGGTGTTCATAGCACGGAACCTCAAAGTGTAGATCAGCATGTATGATCCACCTAATCTCCTTTGTTTTAGTTCTCTACATAGGTTTTATATAACAAAGAAACATTTAAAGAATTAAATAAAAATGTCTTTTATTTTACCTCTGGCGTGCCTTGGGCTGAGAAAGCATTATATGGTGGTACAATATTTGTGACATTCTCATATCCATCTGGTGGAGGCTCACGGTATGACGTTTTGAAAATCTAGCAAGAATTGAACACACGAAGTTGGAGAGAAATATTCCAGATTGTTATTAAAGAATGCATTTTGCCTCCAAGTATACACTTCGGATGAAGCATTCTGAATCTCTGGTTCTATAATTAAATAGGTAAGTTCCACTGGCAACAATAAGAGAGAGCTTTACAATTATTATTACCTTCAAAATAGTGGAAACTTCTATAAATGCATGTAATCTCAGGTAACTACAAGTTCCCATATGAAGTATGAAAACAGGGCTTTGAAGGTGGCACTCTCATGATTCTCCCCCTTCTTTTCCAGTTATTCCCTTTCAGCTTTCTTTGTGGGCCCCTTTTGTTCCAACTGCACTTAAATAATGTTTCCTGTGTTTTATTCCCAGTCCAAGGCTTGCCTCATTTTATACTCCCTTCCTGCAAGATTTCCTTGACTCTTTAAATTTTATCCACAGGTAAGAGGCTTATGAAACCCAGCTTTCAATCTTAGATATCTAATGGCCTGATGGTGATTTCAGCTTGGATGTCCAAACTCAACATGTCAAAATTTGAATTTATCTTCTCTCACCCCAGGCCTGCTTCTGGTTCTGCATTCCCCACCACTATTAATAGCATCACTAGCTAGCCACCCACACCAGACACCTAGGAGTCATCCTGAATTCTGTCTTCACCTCTTTCCTCCAGTCAATCACTAATCAAGTCCTGCTAATACTGCTTCCCAACTATTTCTTAAATCCATCCCTCTTCCTCATTCCTGCTAACATCCTAAATCAGGGCTTCATCATCTTTTACCTGGAATATCGTCTTAAGACTCCAACTTTAACTCTTTGCCTAGTCTGGGTCTAATCTGAACACTGCCCAAACCATCTAAAATGTCTCTCTAGGCACATCTTTCCACTGTTTAGGACTTGTCAATGGTTTCTGATGACTGAAGTTGAATTCTGAGCTCTTTAGGACAGTGTATAAGCCCTTCTATGACCTGTCCCCGAAACATACATACTAGTTTATCTCTTATCATGACCCTCTTTGTATTTTGCACTCTTGAAATACAGAAAATCTTTAAGTTCCTCCAATACTAAGCTAGTATATGTCTCCAAACCTTTGCTAGTATTTTCTCTTCTGCCTAGAATTCTCTTACCTTGCTTTTTCATGTAGTTAACCCCTCAGGATCTTTCATGACTCACATATCAACTCTTTTAGGAAGCCTCTCTAACTCCCAGGCTGGGCTGAGTGACCCTGCTCTGTGTAAATAAAGAACTCTAACCATGCTTTTCATAGCACTTACCATACTGATTTGAAACGATGTGTTCCAATATCTGCTTCCCCTTACCTAAGCAAAAGAACCATGTCCTAGTCTTCATTCTGACCTCAGGACCTAACACTGTGCCTAACACATAGTAGACACTAATTAATTAATTTGCAACTTATTAACTTTTCTAAAAAACATGAGTTCCATTGCACTATTAACAAATTTCTACTTTGACTTGACCCTAAATTCCAATTCACACAAAAAAGTGGAGTTATAAAGTACGAAAAGTATCAACAATTCTACATCACCTCGATTCCATATTCATCCATGATTGATATATAGTTGGCATTTGTCTCATTAGGGTAAGACAGGAGAACATCATAATGAACCAATTTGGCTGAATCCAGTCCAAATTTCATCCACTGGGTTTGGATTTTCTTGGCGAGAAGTAAATTCTGTTCTGTTCCTGCCAGATGAGGGAGCTTTGTAAAAGAACTAAAATGAAAACAAAATACAAGTGGAGTTAAAGTTAGAGCCTACATTCAGATGATGTGCCCAAGAACCATTCTAGATGCATTATTCATCCTTTAGGCATTAAGTTACAGTTTCTGTATCAAAGATATAAAAAACCCAGCTAGAGATACCAATTTCTAGATATGCCAGTTTTTAAATATCTGTGTGCAACTGCAGTTTTCACATTTTGCTCCCCCCAAAAAGAACACATTCCATGGTAAACACATACAATCAGCAGAGGCCCAGGTATGAGAAAACACCTGGAAAAATGTCTTGCCTCTATACCAATGGTGCTCCTTCTTGCTGCTTATCAGTAAATGAAGGCATTTTGAAAAAAAAGATCACAGTGTTTGTCAGAGACCAGGTGGGCAGTCTGTTTAACATATACTTCTGTTGTTTTTATCATATTGTATGCTGTTGTTTACTATCTCATTGAAGTTCAAGGCCATGCACTTTTATTTTTATATTCCCCAGTGCTTAGTTCCCCAGTGCTTATCCAGGAGTTCCACAATACAAGTTCGTTGAACTGAATTTGGACAATGTTCTCTTGATTCTGCGTGTAAAGGATTTGGAGTATTTAAGTGAACTCACAGACATAGTTCTTAATTAGATTCACTTTGCTTGAGGTAAATAATATTTTAAAACAGTTTCCCAAACCCCCTTCCCTCATCAGAAGAGCAATAATACTTTCGTAAATTGGTTTTTTAGTCAACCACAGGACAACCAAAAAAGGTCGACAGTAAAGGAAAATTAATGTTTATTGAAAACTTACTATATGCCAGGAACTTGACCAGGTTCTTTGACATGGGTTACCTCATTTAATTCTCACAACCTTTCTTCCATTGTCTCCATTTTGCAAATGAGGAAATAGAGAGTAGTTAAATAACTTGCTCCTAATTTCATAACTATTAAATGCTGGGGCTAGAATCTGAAAGTCACAATTGTCTGGCCTTGAGAAGTAACCATATTTTAAAATCTTTGATCTTATTTTTCAACTGCTTAAAATCCTTCTATGGCTCCCTACACCCTGCATTATAAAGTTCACACTCCAACCTGGCATATAGAGCCCTTTTCATCTGATCCACCCTTCCACCTTCATTTCCCACCACTCTCCTTAAACACTTCTCCACTCTACATCATTCAGTGTACTCATTTTTCTCCTGAAATGACCACCTCATAGCCTTTGCACAAGGTCTTCTCTCAGACATAAATAAATTTCTATTTACCTGAATCACCCTCTATCACCACTTCTATTCATTCCCCTTTCCCACCCTGCAAGCTCTTAATCATCCATTAGGACTCCTCAAGCATCTTCTCCTTTGTGAAGCTTTCCCTTTCTATATCATTAAATGAAAACTGCAGGTTACAGATATTTAATATCTTACAATATTTGTAAAAGAAAGTATTAATATGTTTCTACACAGAAGTTATTTTACATGCATAGAGAAAACAGTGAGGCTAGGAATATTTAATTTCTACTTTATATAATTTGTTATTGTTTTATTTTCTACAGTGAACAAATAATATTCTTAAAATTCGGAAAAAATAAATATATTTCCTTAAATTAAGATAGAAGATTTACCACGAAATTTTGCCTCCCATGTTTTAGGCAACCCACTGAAATGAAACACAGAAGTGCAAAAAAAGAGCAGCAGGGTGTGAGATCCTTTACTTTACATCTGAATTTCTCCACAAGGTTCCAAGTTGGTCATTACAGCTCCAGGCGTCATATATTCACACTGTAATGTTCAGGAGAAACAAGTACAAACAAGAACAGCTAGTGCCTCTTTTATGTTTCCTTTAACAGGGGAAAACTTTCTGTAGAAGATTCAGCTAAATTTTCCTACCATTCATTAGGCATAATAGGATCATATACCCCTTCTCAAACTAATCATTGCCAGAGGGAAGAGAGTTATATGTATTGGATTATGGCCTAATCAAGAGATTCCTGGGCTGGAAAGAAGATAATTCTCACTGAACACTGGCCCTCCTGAAGGAGGGCAAACACTCAACAGTGGCAGCTCTGCCAACAAGAAAGGGGCTGGGGAGAAATCAAATCGTTCCCACTACACTAATCCCGTTAACCTAGTCTTGAACCCCTCCTTTCCCTCCTAGAATCTTTCATTGCTCATAAACCCTCTAGATCCACGATCAAGAATTCCATATCCTCAGCCCCTTCTCTGAACGTTTACTTGACCTCCTTGCCTTGACCGGTTTCCTCAGAGGACCCTGCTCACCTGCAGGCTGTTTTATTTCCCAGGCCCCACATATCTCAGGGCTAGAAGACCAGCTAGGAGACCTTTGTACTCCCCATTGGCTCTTTCAAATATTTTTCCTTTTTCTTTCAAAAATAACAACTCTTTTAAAGCTCATACCAAAAGTCACCACCTACTACACCTTCTAGGTGCTGTCAAAACTGTGAGTCACTCCTCTTCACTCGTTAAAAAGTCTTCAGTTCCTAATTCAATGTATTTTACTCTACCTCTGTTCTTATGATTCTCGGTGTGCAATCTCTGTATTCAGTTAGATGTAAAGGAAAGAAAAGCCAACTTCAACAGGATAATCGTCACTCAAACTATTCATACATAACTTAACACCTCATGTTATATTACACATTAAAGCAAAATAGAGATAAAATAGACATGAATTTTAATGTTTTGTCAAGAGCATCACCTCATGTAATTTTCTAGGTGATTTCTTTTGGATACTTCATGATATGCTGCAGACAGAGTCCAATAGTGTTACCATATATCTGGTCTCCTAACACACAAATTTAAATATAAGCATTCTGTCTCTCTTGGTAAGACACTCTGCCATTTTACCATACTGCATGAGAAATATGAACTGAGCCTCTTTTCAAGTGACATCCATCCTACTGCCTGCTGACTCTTTTATCTCCAAACAAGCACCTCAAAACAGACATTTTGAATTAGCTTTGATATCTGATGTGCCTCAGTCATAAATTAGCTCAGATTTCATAAGAACAGTATAGCTGTTTTCATTCCTTATTACCATAGCTTGTTCTAGTTCATCCACAGAAACTAAGATGGAACTTGGTGATCTCATCAAGTCACAGGACAGATGGGGAGGAAATACACCATACTGCATGCACTTCACTTTGCTTTTTTGATTCTAGAGTTTAATTGGAGTCTCAGAAGGGGAGACGAGAAAGAATGCTGCAGAAAAATTGTAAGAAATAATGAATAAAACCTTCCTAAATTAGGGAGAAACAGAAATTTACAAAGTCAAGAATTTCAGAGAGCTGTAAACAGAATAAATTTGAAGAAAACTATGCCTAGGCACATAGTAAAAATGCTGAAAATTAAAGACAAAAATGACATATGTTATATAACTTAAATGACTGTGGCCTTCTCATCGGATGTCACCACCAGCCAGAAGACAGTGAAAAAACATTTAAAGTTCTGAAAGAAGAAGAAAACAAAGTCACCTTAGAATTCTATATCCAGGAAAAATATGCTTCAAGAATTCAGGTGAAATAAAGATTTTGTAGATGAAGAAAAACTAGGAGAATTTGTCACCACCAGACCCCACATTACAGGAAAGGCTTAAGAAAGTTGTTCAGACTAAATAGAAATACCATAGGATAACCTAAATTTTCAGAAACAACTGAAGATCATTGAAAATATCTGAGAAATACAAAATACTATTTTTTAACTCTTAATTGGCTTTCAATAAATATAACTGTTCAAAGAAAAAATTACAACATTGTTTTGTGAGGTTTATATTGTATGTATATATGATACTTTTGACAGCTACAGTATAAAGGACAGTAGAAGAGAGGGTAAATGGACATAGAAATGTGAGTTTTCTGCTTTTATATTAAGTGGTACAATAGTAACTTTAAGAATACAGTGAAGAGTTATAGATGCATAACACAATCCCTAGAGTGTCTACTAAAAAGCCAATGCAAAGAGGTATAGGCAAAAGATAAATTGAAATGAAATAAAATTTCACTCTCCTCACTACCAAATAAGGGCAGAAAATGAGAAGTAAATGAACAAAAATAAAGGCAGCAAACAGGAAACAATAAAGTGGTAGAATTATGTGTTAACAGACTAAATACTCAAATTAAAAGGCACAGTTTACCAGAATGTATAAAATAGCAAGTTGCTACTATCTGCTGCCTACAGGGGACACACTTTAATAAAGATTACCAAAATGCATAAAATAGCAAGTGGCAATTATATGCTCTCTATAGAAGGTACACTTTAATTGTAAAGAAAATGCTAGGTTAAAAGTAAGTGGATGGAAGAAGACATGTCATGCAAATCTAAGTATAAGAAGGCTGATGTGGCTATATTTATACCAAATAAAATAAACAGAGATTATTACCAAAGATAAAGAAGGACATCTCATAAATATAAAAGTGTAGTTCTGTCTTGAAGACATAACAACATTAATGTGCATATGCCTAATAAATAAACCTCATAATATGTAAAGCAAAAATTTAACTTAAAGCATGGAAAAAATAGACAATTTCACATTCCTGGAGGAGACTGTAATACCCTTCATGACAGAATTTGATCCCCCCTAAAAATCAAAAAGGAAATAAAAGAATCACTATACTAACCAATAAAGAAGAATAATCATATGATCATATAAATTGATGCAGAAAAACCATCTGACAAAATTTAATACTCATTCATGATGAAAAAAAAAAAAACCTCTTAGCAACCTTAGAATAGAGGAGAGTTTCCTTAACTTGATAAACAGCATCTACCAAAAATCCGCAGATAACATCACATTTAATGGTGACATTCTGAATGCTTTCCCCCTAAGATCAGAAACAAGGAAAAGATGTTTGCTCTCATCACTGTTATTCAGCATAGTACTGGAATTCAAGCCAATGCAGTAAGGACCAGAAAAAAAAAAAGTAAATGGCATACAAGTTTGGAAAGCAAAAAATAAAATTGTCCCTATTTGAAGATGGCATATGGAAACAAATTAAACACGATATGATTTAAATTTGTTCCAAAGAAAATGAAATACTTAGATATAAATATGTTAGATATAAAACAATACATACACAGGATCTGCACCCTAAAAGTTATAAAATGTTGATAAAAGAAATCAAAGAAGACCTAAATAATTGGAGAGACTTACCTCTTCGTGGATTGGAAGACTGGACATAGTAAAAATGTCACATATTCCCAGATTGCTCTATAAGATTAACGCAATTCCTATCAAAATCCCAGCAAGGATTTTTCTAGACATAAATATGTTTATTCTATATTTTGTATGAAAAGGCAAAGGATATAGAATAGCTGAAACAATTGTTTAAAAGAATAAAGTGGGAAGAATCATTCTACGCATTGTTAAGTCTTACAATATAACTTCAATAATCAAGACAGCGTGGTACTGGCAGAGAGTAGACACTAGATCAATAGAGCAGAATACAGAACCCAGAAATAGACTCATCCAAATATGCCCAACTGATTTTCGACAAAGGTGCAAAAGCAATTAAACGGAAAAGGATAGTCTTTCAACAAATGGTGCTAGGGCAACTGGACATCCATAGGCAAAAGAATGAACTTCAACCAAACCTTACACCTTATGCAACAATTAACTCTAAAAGAATCAAAAACTTTAATGTAAAATATAAACTATAAAGTTTGGAAGGAGAAGAGAGATCTAGGGCTAGTCAAAGAGTTCTTAGACATGAACACAAAAGCATGATCCATAAAAAGAAAAACTGATAAATTGGACCTCATTAAAATTAAAACTGATCTCCAAAAGACCTTGTAAAGACGTGAAAAGACAAATACAGACTGGGAAAAATATTTGTATACCACAAAGCCAACAAAAGACGTATATCTAGAAAATACAAAGAACGCTCAAAGCTCAATAGAAAAAAAAATTATCCAAATCTAAAATAGGTCAAAGATATGAACAAATATTTCACTGAAGAGGGTATACAGATGGTGAATGAGCACAGCGAAAGATGTTCAACATAATTAGCCATTAGGGGAATGCAAATTAAAACCATAACGAGGTATCACTATGAACCTGTCAGAATGGGTAAAATTAAAAATAGTTATAATACCAATGGAACATGTAAAATGATACAGTTATACTAGAAAGTAGTTTGAAGGGGCCGGCCCCGTGGCTTGGTGGTTGGGTGCGTGCGCTCTGCTGCTGGCGGCCCGGGTTCGGATCCTGGGCGCGCACCGACGCACCGCTTCTCTGGCCACGCTGGGGCCGTGTCCCACATACAGCATCTGGAGGGATGTGCAGCTATGACATACAACTGTGGGCTTTGGGGGGAAAAATAAATAAATAAATAAAAATTAAAAAAAATGTCTAAGAGAACTTGTTTAAAAAAAAAAAAGAAAGTAGTTTGGAAGATTCTTCAAAAACTAAAAACGTGCTTACCATACAACTTAGCAATTTTCACTTTTGGGCACTTATCCCACAGAAAAGAAAACCTATGATCACATAAAAGCTGTATGCAAATATTAATAGCAGCTTTATTCATAATAGCCAAAAACTTGGAACAATGCAAATGTCCCTCAGTGGGTGAAAAGTTAAACTAAGATACATCCCTATGATGAATGAATAAAGAGATTGAAAAACTTGATATTTTAAAGATGTCACTTCTCTTCCAAATTCATCTATAGATTCAATGCACTTTTAATCAAAATTACAGCATGCTTTTTTTTTGTTTTTTATAGGAATTGAGAAGTTGATTGTAAATTTATTTGGGAAAAAAAAAGATGATAATATCGAAACATAGGTAAGATATTTGGAAGAGGAAATGGTAAGATCCAAAACAGTATGTAAAGGATGAAGGTAAATAAAAGTATATGTATATAAAATAAATAAATAAAATTTACTTGGAAATGCAAAATGACTTAGTCAAAGCAATTTTTTTTTTTTTTTGTCAGGAAGATCATCCCTGAGCTAACATCTGCCAATCCTCCTCTTTTTGCTGAGGAAGACTGGCCCTGGGCTAACATCCGTGCCCATCTTCCTTCACTTTATATGGGATGCCACCACAGCATGGCTTGCCAAGCAGTGCGTCGGTGCACGCCCGGGATCCGATCCAGCGAACCCCAGGCCACCGAAGTGGAGTGCGCTCACTTAACCACTTGCGCCACTGGGCAGGCCCTCAAAGCAATTTTTAAAAAGAAAATTTGTAAGATTAACTATCTGATTTTCAGACTTACTATTAAACTACACTAAACAAGATACTATGGCTTGTTGCATAGCGTGGATTTCTATATTTCAAATGATATATAGATATATAGATCAACAGATCAATAGAAGAAAATATAAAATCCAAAAACAGGCAAGACATTTATGATCAAGTGATTTTGGACAAAGATGTCAAGGCAATTCAATGGGGAAAGAAAAGTTTTTTCAATAAATGTGGCAGGGATAAGTGAATATTCGTATTTAAAAAATCAACTCTTACATCATACCATACGTAAAAATTAACTTGAAGTGGATCATTGACCTAAATGTGCAAGTTAAAAATTATAAAACTTCTAAAAGAAAACATAAAAGAAAATCTTCATAACATCTCCCGGGCCAAGGTAGATACGACACAGAGTATGAAACATAAAACAAAAAATTGATCAACTGGACTTTACCAAAATTAAAAATTTCTGCTCTTCAAAAACTCCACTAAGAAAACAAAAAAGGCCAGCCATAAAACAGAAGAAAATATTCACAGTACATGTCTGGCAAAGGAATTGTATCCAGAATATATAAAGAACTACAACTCAGTTATAAGAAAACAAAGCAATTTAGAAATAAGAAAATATTTGAACAGAGACTTTATAGAAAAAGATATACAAATGTCCAATAAGCACTTGAGAGGATGCTTAACATCACTAGTCATCAGGAAAATGCAAATTAGAAGCGCAATGAGATACCACTACATACCCATTGGAATTGTTAAAATTTAAACAACTGACAATACTAAGCCTTGACCAGGATGTGGAGTAACTGGTACACTTCACACATGAAAGGTAGGAATGTAAAATGGTACAACCACTTTTGAAATCTATTTGGCATTTTCTTAAAAAGTTAAACATATACTTGTCATCCAACACAGCCATTCCAAGAGAAAGGAAAACATATGTCCACACAAAAACTTGTAAACATACATTCACTGCAGCTTTATTCACAATAATCAAAAACTAGAAACAACCCAAATGTCCATCAACTACACATTGTAGTCTATCCATACAATGGAATACTACTCAGCAATAACCTGATACATGGAACAACCTGGAAGAATTCCAAAATCATACTGAGTGAAAGAAGACATACACAAAAGAGCATGTCAACTACAAAAACAGAAACCAGTTTAAGAGGCACAGTGTTTCCTAGGGATCAAAGAATTGCAATTTGGGGACCACAGATTCAAGTAGAAACCTAAATAGTGTCCCACTAGGGAGTAAAAGTCAGGGGCTTTTCAAGGCAAAGAAGGGAGGTTGTATTACAAAGAATTTTAATTGGAGTTGGAGGCAGAGAGCTAGTCTTGGCTAAACATTGATTAACAGTTGATTCTATCTTCAGAAAGCCCACAATCCTCAGTCTTTGTGATCAGGATGTCTGTTTTCCTGCTAACTTCTCAAACAATTGCTTGTAAAACAACTACCATTTTGGCCCAGTCCAAAGGTGTGGCCCAGAACAAGACAGCAAAGCAGTTTCTCTGGAAAGGCAGCTCTGAGTGCATTTTAAAATGGCTCCACTAAAGTCAGTTTTGACAAGCACATATTGTATGATTCCATTTATACAAAATTTTAGAAAATGCAAAGAAATCCATAGCGACATAAAACTGATCAGTTGATTGCCTAGGGCCAGGGGTGAAGGGAGGAATAAATTGTAAATTTTCTGTATCTTAATTAAGGAAGTGGTTTGTTGAGTATATTATGCATCTGTCCATACTCTCAAATTGTAGCCTGTATATGGATGCAGTTTATTTTATGTAAATTATACTTTAATAAAGATGGTTTTTTTTTTTTTATGACAGACACTCCTTTGAAAGAGTAAGTTGAGAAGTAAATGTCATGGTGATTAACTTCAAGGAGCTCATACTCACTCTCCTGAACATCACTGTATTTCATGCTGGTGGATTTGCACTGATCCTTTTGCTTTCATTTTGTCTTATCTGTGTTACTCATATTTGCAACATGGGATAAAGGTTTGTGGCAGACACAATCTGAAACTCTAATCTCCTTTCCTCTAAATCAGAGTTTACAACCATCTAAGTCTTCCTGACAGAATATGGACATTTAAATAAAATGGCTGATTAAAGCCAGGCATGAGGAACAAAGAACAACCTTCAGTTGCAGTCCAAAGTTACATGAAGTTGAAACATCTAATAAAGCAACCAGATACTTTTTCTGTAGATGAAGTTAGGGAAAAAAGACTTAACTCCTACAACATTCAAATGGATTTTATCCTAAGAGTGGTTTAAAGGGACATTTTAAACTACTAGAAATTAATGTGATATCATATAATTTCATACAAAGAAGATTACCCACATGAATATAACCAGTTTTAATACACTTCTCGCTCTGCAATATTTTAAGCACTTTATTTTTAAGATCAAATATGCAAAACAAACTTACCGAAGAAATGATTTAATATTTTCAGCTTTCATCTCGGATACCAGTTTCCACCGTATACTTTGATGAGAGCGCAGTGAAGTGGCTGTTTCTTTGACTGGCTTAATAAACCAGCCTGGGGGGAGAATACATAAACGTATACATACCACAGACACATAATTAATTGTTTTTGATTTTTATAAAAACTAGACCCAAAAAATAGCCCTTCCCTAAAAAATAGATCATGGTGATATTTACAAAAATATTCACATTAAATGCAGAAAATTCCAATTCCGATGTATAATGTAATTTTGAGTTGCTTAAAAGGGGTTTTATATGAAGGATGTTATACATTAAGACATGGACCTCTCTGTCTGTCTTGTTCTGGGAGGGGGTGTCTAGTTCTTGGCACAGTGCCTGACACACAGGGCGCATTCCACAAATACTTATTTAATAAATGATGAGGGAAGGGCAGTTTTTGCTGCCCATATTAGTGGCAAGTTTTCACTCATTAATAGTGCTATGAATGAAACCATCTTATTTCATCCCTTCGGATAGTGACAATTCTAAATTGTCTGTCTACAGCCCTTAACAGTACCCTAAACTCAGTGAGTATTTAACAAATCTGAATTTCAGTCACACTTGATTAGGAAAGCCAAAATGCATTCCATTCGGTTTCCACTTTTGCTGAAATTACCAGGTTCGCCATGCCGAGGGAGCTCAGCTGGCCGGGCGAGCTCAGCTGGCCCGGCGAGCCCAGCACACAGCCCCAGCCCTCCAGCTCCAGGCTTTCTCCGCTGAGGGGAGGCTGCAGCGAGGAGCACCAGCAACGGGCTAGGGGAAGGGGTCCGTGCACTTACCCACCATAAATCCCACCAGGAAAGATGCTATCGCTGCAGCCAAGCACATCCAAAGGTACAGACGGCCCCTGGACTTCGCCATGGCTTCTTCGGGACTGAGCTTGGGGCGCCGCCTGCCGTAGGGAGCCTCGGGGCTGCGGAAGAACAGAGAGCGCGCGCTCGCGGACCCAGTGGCCCGGAGAGCCTGGCAGCGTGCCTCAGCTGCTGACCATCCGCAAAGCCCCGCCTCTGCCCTCCAGGTCCGTCCAGAGGCAGCGCCAAACAACTCCTGGCTGCTTAGGTCCCTGGGGACCTCTAGGGGAGAGGGGGAGAGAGGGAGAGAGGAAGCCCTGCAAGGGGAGGAGACATATTCTTCCTGTTGGCTGTCAGCTTCCATTGTGTTGATCCAGCAGTAACGCGGACGAAGTCCGTGGTGGGGGGCTACTGAAAACGGCCCTAATTGTCTCCTGAAGAACTGTACTTACTGGCTTCTTTGCTGCCCTTATCCAGAAATTGCTGAATTTCAACTGCGAAGTGCATTGAAGTGCTGCTTTTCTTCCTTGTTGATTACCCTGCTGTCAGATTCTCTGTCCTAATTCCTAACTGGTCACGCTTGGGAAGCATTTCTAGTCCTGACAGCTCCACCAAAACATGTTAGTTCCTTAACCCTACGTCAACATAGAAACTGATGAAACTGAATTCTTTTGTTCCCCCTTACCTGAACAAGTCTCCAAATTTCTGTAATTATCAGTTTCTTCTTCTGTAACTGGCGTTTTTCCCTACCTCACTAGAATGTTGCAGGTTCAAATTGTCGAAACGGACTATAGCGGAGCCATTTTAAAATGGCCTTAGGGCTGCCTTTCCAGAGAAACTGCTTTGCTGTCTTGAACTTTGGGCTGGGCTAAAACAGCAGTTGTTTTACAAGCAATTGTTTGAGAAGTCAGCAGGAGAATGGACATCCTGATCACAAAGACTGAGGATTGTGGACTTCTAAAGATAGAAGCAGTAGTCAATGTTTCTCTACCTCCTACTCCAATTAAAATTCTTTGTAATACAACCTCCTTTCTTTGCTTTTAAAAGCCCCTGACTTTTACTCCCTAGTGGGACTCTATTTGGGTTTCTATCTGAATCTGTGGTCCTGGAATTGCAATTCTTTGATCCCAGATAAATGCTTTGCTTCTTAAACTGGTTTCTGTTTTTGCAGGATGACAAAAGTAGTAAGATTAACCATTGAAAGTGCCTTTTACTGTAACTGACAGTAGATTGTCAACAAATGCCATCCTCCCTGTCCTCTTCAGCATATTATAGAGCATTTCTCTTTAAAAGTATTTAGAAGGTTTGCAAATGGTGGTCCTTGTATATAGGATGCCTGCATGCATCCATTTTATCCTAGAGGCAATCTTTAGCAATTCATAACTGGATTCTTCATAACCAGCCGAAAGCAGATTTGCAGCCAAAGCAAAGATGCGTCCTGAGTGGATTATGAAGGAGCTAATCCATCTATGGTTGTACCCCCAATCTCCACTGCATTGTCTGAAGCCCTGATGATCTTAGGTAAGGCATTTTTCTTGGCTCCTAACAAGTTGCCAGAGAGTCTACTTTCTTTTTCTTACACTATAATTGTTGATGGATGTATCTGGTAGTTTTTCCCTTGGAACTTTTGTGGAATCCCTGATAGTTACCTTTGAACCAAACATCTTTAGTGAACTAATTGATTTCAAAATATTTGTGTGTAGTTAAACCCCTAACTAACTTCAGCTCTTTCAGCTACTAGGCCCTTTGTCATTCCTCAACTGATGCCTCCAGTGTTTTCTATTTTAGAGAAGAACACCTTTAAAAAGATATTATCATACAAAATAAGGCCCCCACACGCACACACAGCAGCATATACAGCAAATTAGAATGAAATTACTCAGACAGACGCAATAGCCAATGAAGTTAACTATACTCCTCAAACATAGTTTAAGAAATACTTCCTTAGCTCATCCAGAATTGTTTCTATATGTTTTGTTACTAAAGAATATTGGGATTTTAATAAATATTCAGTTTCTACTTTTAACAGTTGGGTGATGAGGGTCTCCTCTATGCCCACAAACAATATCAAATGGTATTTGTGTCAGTATACACAAAAATGGGTTACACATATACCTTTTGAGGATTGACTATATAATTTATTAATTTCTAGGCCCTTGGCTTTTTCTATCTGCTACTCATGGGACGACTGGCTATTTATTACATATCTCTCAAAAGGCAGATCAAAATCATATCTAGAAAAGGTTTGTTGGAGAAAGGGAAGATAGAAACTAACAATTACAATGACTAACGTATTTGTGAAATTTGTTCTTTGCTTACTCCTATCTCAATTTTTTATAGCTAATTAAAGTTTGACTAATAGAAGAAATCACTGTATTAATTAGCAGTTTCCCAACTTGATTAATCGTCCCAAATTAAAGTTAGATTATTCAATCAATATTTATTGATTCAAAAATATTTATTTAATGCCAGACATTGTGAAAATTTCTGAGGATATGATCCTTGCCTTTAAGAAGCCTACAATACAATGAGAAGGCAATATTGAATACATAATTAGATGTAAAGAGGTCTAAGAAGGAGCAGTATTACCTTAAATGTGAAGGTTGTCGCTGCCTCAATAGGTGGCATCTGCAAGCTTTATCTTGCCAATCCATTGTCATACGTCCAGTTAGCTTGTTCAGCAAGTCTTTGGCCTTTTGTTAATACAGATACAGATTCATTACTCCATCTTAGTTAAACTTATAACAGAAGGCTGCTATCATAGTTTCTAATTATTAGCGTCTTGGAAGACATTTGCATTTTGCAAAGCATACTTAACAAAGTAACATTGTTGACTTATGCCAACCACTTGCAATCTTTCCTTCAAAGCTAAAAAGTGTATAAGAAGCTCTTAGTATTGGAGAGCCAATCTCTCAGTAGAAGTATTTAACATATATGATCTGCTCATTATTCAGTGAGCCTCTAACATGACAAAACTATCTTCTCAATTCATAAAGTTAAATTACTTTTATATAATCCTTTCTTCCCCCTCTTCTCACATCCTAGAAGAGGCAATCTTGTAACTTCAAAGTTCATCAAATGGGTCATAGCAAGGTTTCAAAACAAAGTGTGATGTAAGTACTAATAAAGCAGCATATGTAAATTTGTTAATAAACATACCAATGTTTAAGATTTAACAGAGAAGGAATAATGTTTAGCTGTCACAAATTTCATGTTTAGTTTGAAGAAATTGCCTTATCTTTCATATGAAAGGGACCACCTAGATGCTTGCTGTACAGATATGGAGATGATGCCATTAATGATGTCACAAGGTGACATGATGATCTGATCATCCAGACAACAATGTTCACTTTCAAAAAAGTGAAAGGTTGATGTCAGATGGCTGAGATTCATGACGAGAAATACGTTCCAGCTGAGTATTTCTAAAATCCTGGGCCCAAAAACTGTGAAAAATCAGTTTCAGGCTTAAAATGAGATGTTAGAATGTTAGTACATTGTACAATATACCGTAACGTATAGATCAGGTGAGAAGTGAGACAGAAGAATAAGTGTAGATATGAGAAAAGGATAAAAGACTAATAAAATGAGTGAGAAGAAATTTTAAAAGAAAAGCAGAAGACCATGATTGGATGATTTCCTTCTGATGTCACAATTACTCTACTCAACAGTAAATGTAGAAATTAGAAAAGACTCACCAAGTTAAAGTGCAAACAGAGAGAGGAACCCCACCCATGCCTTCCTATCAACACAGGGTGTGTGTACCATGATGCTAACATTCCAACTTACTTGGCACGGGTAAGTTATAATTTGGCCTTTAAACCAAATATTCCTGCTCAGCATTTCTCATCCCTTATCATTAACATGTGCCTTCATCTATTTTCCATGGTAACTTTTACCTAATAGTGCTGGGATCAGAGGACCCCTCATGCTTTTTCTGCTAACACTCTCATCCTCTAGCCTCATTTACATCCTCAGTCCCTGTGTACCTTCAGTATCATTAGATTATGAATAAATCTCTCTGGATTCTTGATCTTCCTTCTAAAAGCCCTGTCTATATTCCGTCTCACCTGACACCTATTTTCACTTGATGATACCACTTGCCCTAAAACCAGATAAATTTCCACTGCATGGGGAAGAACAAATGAGTCCATGCGGACTCATGGGGTCAGAGAGGAAGGACGGACCTTTGCTCTGCCACCGTTATTCCACTGTGTTTTCTCTTTTGAAGTTGCTGCCCTCGGATTATATCATTTGGTTCCTAGTCTCATTGTTATATCCAGTTGAGCACCAAGATATTCTCCGACCTTCAGCAGTATTTTTAATGGCTGCCTTGCAGATTTGGGGTGCACCTCTGGTCCTTCACTCGTTGTTTTCTTTCACACCTTGCATCCAATCCACCAGTAAGTTTTATTAGCTCTGCAATCAAGATATATCTTGAATCCAGCTGCTTCACCAGTATTCCTCTAATCTTAGCCACAGCGAACTCTCCTCTAGGCTTCTGCAACATTCCCGTAAGTGGTGTCTGCCTCCACTGATGCTCCTGTACAGACCATCTTTGACTCTGTAGTTTTCTTCCTAAAGTGGAAATCAGATCATGTTATTATTAATATCTGTCCAAGCTTCCTCGTTAAACTTAAAAACAAAATTCACACTCCTTAGAGTAGCAACCAAACCCACTTGATCTAGCTTTTGAATCTCACCACCTTCAAGAGAAAACAACACTAAGGAAACACATGCAAACATGAGACCAGGAAACCACCACATCAGCAGAGATCACCAGCATCACAAAGAACCAGACAATCCCAAAGGGAGGCCTGTGTGCTGTGCTCTCCTAGTGATAGTGTAGTTCGTCTATATATCTACAGATGAACGAGGCATTGGTAAATGGCAAATGGCCAAAGAAGTTCCTGACCCTCTTCCACAGTATTGTCCAAAGGTCCCTAACAAGGCAAGACAGAAAGAAAGGGATATTCAACAATTTTATAATTGGAGGCAGTTATTAGAAAAACTAAAATTATTTCATGCTTTTACTCCAGTGAGCTGAGACTCCTTAATTAACCAGTAACTCTTTTTGACCGTCTAGACTGACCAAGGAGAGTATAATTCATAAAAGCAATATAAAACCTATTCTGCAAGCCCTATTTATAATGAAGTTTAACCCTATGATTCCCTGAGCTGTATTGCCAGTATTTGGGATTCAGTGCTATCCTCTGTTCTCTCAATCTCAGACCACCCTGAGAAAGGCTGCCAAACATTTGCCAGGCTTCTCACTACCCCAGCTTTCATGCAGAATGCCTTCTTTTTCTTAGACCCAGACAAGCAAGGCTATTAGTAAGTGAAACAGGTTTTAAGATGATCAAGTGGTGAAGTTAGTGCAGACTCCGGTTTGTACCTAAAAAGAGGGTGAAAATATCCAGGAAAGAAGAGACAAAAGATAAGAGAACTGTGGTGTGGTCCAAGGGGATGTGAAATAACCAGTTCAATGAATGCTCTCTGGCCGTCACACAGAATAAAATTTTAACAACCTGTCGATCCTAATTCCTAAAACACTGGTCATCCTTCCACAACAAAACTAAATGTCTAACCAACATGGATGTTTTATTTACTCCTCCTTAAACTCTCTTTTCATAAATAAGAATGTTATTAGAATATTTCATAAAAATTCCTGTAGGTTGGAACAAAATATCTGAGTGTAGCTTGTATATTGAAGAATAGAATAAAATACCCTAGAACTAAATAAATAAAGCTGGACTTTAAACATGTAAAAAAAAATCAAAAGGTGATTGTAGCCATCTGTAGACATTGTCACAAGTTTTTCTTCAAAACGATTTAAAAAACACTTAACTCCAATCAACTTGGAAAGATAGTTAGACCCTAGGACCATTATCCTGGCCATTATTTTTGTTATCTTTGTGAGGAAAAAGGGTGTGGTGAGCAGACACACTCTAAAGCTGGCATCTTAATATCAAAACTATGTGTTTTCTGTATTGCTTAGAGAAGAAAGATTCTGTCCTTACTGTTTATTAGCCTGAAGAGACCTCTTCACCCCAGCAAAATACAGCCGAAGAGAAAGACTCTGCCCTCGTGGACAATCAGCTTTCCTGAATTTTACACCTTATTTGATTGGTTTTGGTGAAACCAAATTTAAAATTGATCTATAAATATAGAATTTAGAGTGAGGCAATTCCTGTGTACCTTCTGCTTTAAAAATTGCTCTGGATGCTTGCTCTGTAGGCGTTGAGAAATGGCATCTCACCCAAGAGAAAGGGTGTTTTTGCCTGTAATGAAAACAACTCCTCCAAATTAAAAATAAAATTACCATATGATCCAGCAATTCCACTTATGAGTTTTTATCTGAAGAAAATGAAAACACTAATTGGAAAAGATATATGCACCCTCATGTTCACTGCAGCATTGTTTACAATAGCCAAGACATGGAAATAACCTAAATGTCAGTCAATGGGTGAATGGATAAATAAAATGTGATATATATATGTATATATATATTTATATATATAAACTAACAAAAATTTACAAATTTAGTGCAAAGATCATTTCTTTTTCTGGAACCACTGAAGATTAAGTTTTTTCCTAAACCCCATTACCTTTGAATACTTAAGTGTGTGTTTCCTACAAATGAGGGCGTTCTCCTACATAACCACAATATACCACAATATAACCATCAAAATCATGAAATTTGTTTGTACATATAGTGGAATACTATTCAGCCATAAAAAGAATAAAATCTTGCCATTTGCAACAACATGAATAGTCCTCGAGGGCATTATGCTAAGTGAAATAAATCAGAAAGAGAAAAACACTGTGTTATCTTACTTATATATGGAACCTAAAAAAAACAAAAACAAAAACTTATGCATATATTTATTTTCTAGCTTTGTTTGCTGAGAAGACCAGGAAACAGTACATCTTAATAGCAGTGAACATGTTTATGTCCCAGATCTTGGCTTCTAAATATCATTCTCCACTAAGTGGACCAAGGATCTTTGGAGAAATGGCTTATTCCAGTGCTGTGGCAAAGGAAATATAAGATATGTCTGGAACATCTTGTTTACCAGAAATCAAGGAAATGCTCAAAGAATGATGGAGACATGTCAAAAGGACAGGGAGGGCAGCTTGAAGGGGCCGCTATTGATCAAGTCTGAAACAATTTGAGATCAAAATAAATCATGCTTGTAACTAATTATAACTCATTGAGTAAAATTGGAAACCATGAGTCCAAACGGTTATAAATGAATGAATTGAAATGATATAAATGAATAAATTTAAAGTTTTAGTGAAGATGAACTATTTACATAGCTTCAAAGTAACTAGCCACAAAAATACTTAAGTAAAAAGGGAAAAAGTAACTTTAAAGTGGGGAAACCTGGCAGACACCACCTTAAGCTGGGGATCTAAATGAATGTCATCAATAGTGGGCCCATCAAAATCATGCACCCTTTCATACGATGCAAAAAAACACAGCATCACTTCCGTGATTTTCTTGTCAAAAAAGCATAATTTATTTCTAGTCATGAGGAAACATCAGACAAAATCACTGAGATATTCTACAAAATATCCAACCTTTCATCTTCAAGATGAAAGACGATGAAAGTTAAGACTGAGGAATTGTTCCAGAATATAGAAACGGAAGAGACATGACAAATAAATGCAACACAAGATTCTGAGTTGAATCCTTTTATTATAAAGGACATTATTGAGATAACTGGCAAATCTTGAATGGAGTCTGAGGATTAAACGGCAGTAATGCATTGGTTTAATTTTCTGATTTTGATGGTTATGGTGTGGTTATGTAGGCGAATGTCCTTATTTGTAAGAAATACACACTGAAGTATTCAAAGGTAATGGGGCTTAGAAAAATAACTTACTCTACAAGGGTTCTGGAAAAACAAATGATCTTTGCACTATATTTTCAACTTTTTGTAAGTTTGTGAGACTTTCAAAATTCAATAAAATATTCTAAAGTGAAGCTTCTATTATAATTAGTATATCAGCTCTGGCACAAGGTTATCGCCCGCTTAGGATGTGCATATCATAGGCTACAGAAGCAGATCAGAGTAGGAGGATGAATAAAGCAAAGAAAAGAAGAGAGGCTAAACCAGAATCCCAACAGAGACTGCTCAGGACGTTTTGAATCAAGCAGTTTTCTACAAATACTCTAATGGATAGGGATTTATAGTTACTGGTATTTGTCCCATAAGAGTATAGTTAAATAAACTGTTCAAAATTTATTTAATAGTGAGGGTTCATTCTTCTCAACTTATTCCTTATGTTGAATTTTTAAAGTCCTGTATTTAGAAGACGTCAAATTACAGGGATTCAGTGGTTTTTGTTCCTCTGGTGAGCAACAGATAGCACACCTTCACAGAATGATCTCCAAGTAGGAAAAATTATTGTCAGGGGCTCAAGTCATTGAATTTGATGGGATCCAAGTCTGTCTTATTCACAAAGCCTGTGTGGCAAACTCTAGATAGGAGTTTAAGTGAAGTTCAATTCCATTCCTTTTGGAGAGAAAAAGCAATTCAATTCCAACTCAGTCTACTTTTAATCAATGAAAAGAGCACAATACACACGTTCATATATACACACTCTCATATATGCACACTATATATATTTAGGAAAAAAAAGAGTTATGAGACTCTGGAGTTATCCAAATCTGTCCAATTTAAGTAAAAAATGTTAATCAACAATTTTTCACATTTCTCAATTTTCAATTTGCAAATATTTACAAATTTAAAGTAATAATAATTTTCCATAATTTTATTTCTAATGCAGAAAAGTTCAGATGTCTTAGAAATTTATTATCCTATAGTCCATATTTCTAAACCACTGTCCTTTAAAGTTGATTTGCCTTCATTTATTTTTCATTTTCAAATTCCTTGTCTATAAAAATAGGGTTCTCTTGATGTTTCTCTTTTTTTTTTTTTTTGGTGAGGAGGCTTAGCCCCGAGCTAACATCTTTTTGCTGAGGAAGATTGGCCCTGGTCTAACATTCATGTCCATCTTCCTCTACTTTATATGTGGGATGCCACCACAGCATGGCTTGATGAACCGTGAGTAGATCCGTGCCTGGGATCTGAACCTGTGAACCCTGGGCCACCAAAGCAGAGCACGTGAACTTAACCACTACACCACCGGGCCAGCCCCTTGGTGTTTCTCTTTAAAGGGATAAATATTGATAAGAATTTTCAGAAATATGATAACTAAAAGTGTAGCTCTGTGAAATCGCTGACATCCGTACTCACAGTTTGACTTACTGTTTTTAATACCAAACGAAAAAAATGAGATCCAATGTAATTTAATCTGCAATGTAGAGTATAATGAAATACTTATTGTATTTAAAAAAAAAACAAACTCATTGTGAACCTTATCATCTGTAATGTGCATCATTATTGGCCTGTGCTTTTGGTATCTATCAGGTTCTGTTTTGCAAGCAACATGCACTGACTCGAACTTGAGCAGAAAAGCAATAGTAGCTCATTGAATCTCTGGAGAGATTAGAAAATCAAAATTTTTTTAAAAGTGTGCAGAAATCAAGGTAGCCAGGCACCCATAACTGTGGCACAATTATGTCACAGGAATAAATTGGTGAGATGGTGTGGCTGCAGGAGCAGGACACTGGATGGCACTAACCCTGCTGCTATGTAGCACTTGCTCTAGAGACAATCCCACCACCTCCACAGGGACACTTAGATCGTGTGCCTGTGCTCTAGCTTCCAGGGGCAGGGAAAAGAAACGTCTAGACTTTATAGCTTCCCTAGTGGGAAAGAGTTCTGAGACTATGAAGACTCACAGAGTGGAATATTCCACAAAGAGAGGGATTTCAAATGCTAATCAAGCAAAATCCTGCCAGCAAATGATCCTTAGTCCATCCTTTGCCTGCCCAACATCCACACACATTATTCTTCCTTCAGTTACTTTTCCAAAAAAACATCCCCAGGGATGGTTTTATAATTTTCACACTTAACAAACTAAACACTCACCCTTTCTCAAACAGACAGAAAAATGCGTTATTGTCTAGAGAAGTGGTTCTCAAAGTGAGGTTCCCAGACTAACAGCGTCAATATTATTTGACAACTTGTTAGAAGTGCAAATCCTTGGGCCCAACCTAGAACTACTGAATTGGAAACTAACCAACCTGTGTTTAACAAGGCCTCCAGGTGCATTCTGATCATGCTAAAATTTGAGAACCACTGGTCTAGAGTGATTGATCTTGACAGCCAAAGAGAAATACAGCTGCTTTTACACAACGAGAGAAGTCAACTCAAAGTCACAGTTACTGCAACCAGATGCAAGTCTAGCATTTCTATTTGATGCCCATTCTTCATCTAGTTCTGTCATGGTTCCATCTCAATGGTCTCATCCTGTGAACAAAACTGAAAAGCTAACCATCAACCTCATCCCCTATTTACATTTTGAATGTAATAGGGAGAGAGGAAATATAAAATAAAGTATAAAATATGTACATGATACAGTAAGATCGAAACAGATGAGATTAGAGTACTTGTTTCAGCAATTGATGGTTTTTCGTATTCAAATCTCTTTAAAAGATATTTGGCTGTTTAAACAAAAATAATACCAGTGTAGGATGAGATTTATAATATATGTAAAAATAAATTGTACACAAACAATAATAACAAGTCTACCCTATATGTGTCCTATAAAAAATGAGCTTTAAATATAAGGCAAATTAGTTAAAGAGTAAAAGGATGAAAAAAAGAAGCAACTATAAAACTAGTCAAAAAAAATAGTAAGATTGGCTTTCACTATATCAGAGAACATATATTTAAGAGCAAAGAGTACTAACAGAAATAGGTAGGTCATTTTATTTTATTTTATTAGTATATATAATGTTTTGGTTTATTTAATAAAGTTATTGAAATTTATTATTTTTTTTTTATTTCATTTTCTGCCATTTCAATAAAAATTCTTTTTTTTCCGGTTCTTTTACTGTGGTAAGTAGGTTATTTTAGCATGACAAAACGATCAATTCATCAAGAGAACACAATGATCTAAACGTTTATACACCTACTTAACAGATCTTGAAAATACATGAGGCAAACACAGATAGAACCGCAAGATGAGATAAACACATCCACAGTTAAAGTAGGAGATTTTGATATTCCTCTGTCAACGATTGGTAGAACAAATAGACACGAAATCAATAAAGATAGAGAAGATGGAGCAACACTATCAACCAACTTGAGATAATTAACATTTCTAGAACACATTGCACAACAACAGCAGATTATGCATTATTTTCAATCGTACACAGAACATTTAACGAGATGATTCATATTCTAGGTGATACAACTAATCCAAACAACTTTGAAATGATGAAAATTGCACAAAGTGTATTTTCTAACCATAATGGAATTAAATTAGAAATCAATAACAGAAAGATCGGGAAAATCCCCAAATATTTAGAAACTAAATAACATACTTCTAAATGACCTATTATTCAAAGAGGAAATATAAAGGGAAATTAGAAAGTATTTTAAACTTAATTAAAATGAAAATCCAACATCAAAATCTGTGGGATGCCAGGAAAGCAGCACTTAAGGGGGAAATTTATAGCACTAAAAGCCTCCATGTTAGAAAAGAAGAAAAGTCTCATGTCAATGACTTCAGATTTCACCCTAAGAATCCAGAAAAAGATTAGAAATTAAACCCAAAGTAAGCAGAAGCACAAAAATAATAATCTGAGAAGGAATCAATGATACAGAAAACAAAAGCAATTGAGAAAATCGACAAAACTAAAATCTATTGATCTTTGAGAAGGTCAAACCTTTGATAAACCTCTAGCCAGACTGATCAGGGAAAAAAGGAAAGATGACACAAATTGCCAATATCAGGAAACAGAAGGGTGATATCACTATAGATTCACAGATGTTAAGTGAATAGTAAGAAAATATGATGAACAACTTTATGCCAATAGAAAAAATATCCTAGAAAGAAACTTCAGCTAAAGACCACCAGGAACACACCTGTAATTAAACAAGTTGGGTTTATGACTCCTTTCAATGAGGGAAAACAGATACCAAGGGGAGCAATGAAATGTCTCAGTAATAAGGTATTAGAAAGAAGCTACTACAGGATTTGAGCTTGGTTAGGGAATTTGAGTGAAGGTCTAAGGAAACGGGGGTTTGCTCTAATTGAATGCGGTCAGAAAGTAGAGGCATGTGGTTCAGCCATTTCACTCCTAAGTGTCACTCAAGAGAAATCAAAGCGTATGTCCACACAAAGACTTGGACACGTGTATTCACAGCAGCCTTTTTTGTTATATCCCCAAACTGAAAACAACCAAGATTTCCATTAACAAGTAAATGGTTAAACTGTGTTATATCCATTCAACTGAATATTATTCTGCAATAAATTTCATGCACATAACAAGTATGAATCTCAAAATAAATGCTGAATGAAAGAAGTTAGGCAAAAACATGTATATGCTATATGATTCATTTATATATAATTCTAGAAAATGTAAACTAATCTCTAATTACATTTACAGAGAGCAGATCAGTGGTTGCCTAGAATGGAGCAACATGGAGAGTCAAGGGGATGAGATTCCAAAGTGGCAGCTGGAAGCTTTTAGGTGATGGATGTTCATTATCTTGATTGTGGTGGTGGTTTTACATGTAAACATATGTCAAAACTTACCAAAATGTGCAGTTTATTGTATGTCAATTATACCTCAACAATGCTGTTAAAAAAGAAAGGAAAGGACATAGTTGCTTTCCTAACTTTGTCACAGTCACTTGAACCGGAAACAATGGACTCAACCAAGATCCTCCTTCTTCCTCTATAGACATTAGAAGTTATATCTCAGTTAGCATACACAAATATTTTAATGGAATGGATTAAAGTAAGTAACCTGAAATTTTAATTGAAAGTTGAAGTTTATATATGAGCCTCTATATCCCCATATGTGTCATAGGTAAAAGAGAATTTTCTCCCTTTCACATATTGGCAATATTATGACTCACTACTATGTTAACATTTAGTATAATTACAATAAATAATTGTATTTTATAATAAACTACAGGTTTGAGTTCACAGAGTCCAAGTGGGAAAATTCAGAGAACTTTTTTGTTCTTGGACTGACACTGATTTTTTTCCTGCTTCTCTACTCAGAAATCTTGATTCCTACTCAGTACAAGGTGTCCAGAAAATTCTTACCTGCCCTACACACAAGTTCTTCATCAATCACATGGTCCCAGAGCATGGTGTTTAAGGGCTCCATCCAGATTGGCTGAGAAACCTTTACTTTGCTTTGCTTTATTTAAAAGGTAGACTTTATTACTATTTTTTTTTTACATAAAGACATTTTTATATAACTCAACCAGAAAAATACATCGTGTTTAAGAATTGGTTAGCACAAACCTTTGAGTTTTTAAAAGATTTCAAAATGTGTTTATATAACTTCCCATACTTTGCTGGTTTTTGTCCATTTCATTGAGATACACTTGACATACATTATTGTATAAGTTTAAGGTGTACAGCACAATGGTTTGACTTACATATTTTGAAGTGATTACCACAATAAATTTAGTTGGCATCCGTCATCTCATATAGATACAATAAAAAAAAAGCAAAAACATTTTCCTTGTGATGAGAACTCTTAGGATTTACTCTCAACAACTTTCAAATATATCATAGAGCAGTGTTAACTATAGTCATCATGCTGTACATTACCTTCCTAGTACTTATTTATCTTATAACTGGAAGTTTGTACCTTTTGACCACCTTCCTCTAATCCCACCTCCTCCCACACACCCTCCCTTCTGGTAACAACACATCTGATCTCTTTTTCTATGAGTTTGGCTTTTAGATTCCACATCTAAGTGAGATCATGCAGTATTTGTCTTTCTCTGTGTGACTTATTTGACTCAGCATAATGTCCTCAAGGTCTATCCATGTTGTCAAAAATGGCAGGATTTCCTCATTTTTTACGGCTAATATTCCATTATATAAATATACCATAACTTCTTTATCCATTCATCTTTCCATGGATACTTAGGTTGTTTCCATGTCTTGGCTATTATAAATAATGCTGCTATGAACACAGGGGTGCAGATATCTTTTTAGTTAGTGTTTTCATTTCCTTTCTATATATTCCTAGAAGTGGAATTTCTGGATCATGTGGTAGTTCCATTTTTAATTTTTTGAAGATCCTCCACATTGTTTTCCACCAACAGTGCAGAAGGATTCCGTTTTATCCACATCCTTGCCACCACTTGTTATCTCATCTTTTTGATGATGGTCATTCTGACAGGAGTGAGATGATATCTCATTGTGGTTTTGATTTGCATTTTCCTAATGACAGTGAGGTTGAGCATCTTTTCGTGTACTTGTTGACATATGTATATCTTTTTTGGAAAAATGTCTATTCAGGTCTTTTGCCCATTTTTAATTGGATAATTTGTTTTTTACTATTGAGTTGTATGAGTTCTTTATATTTTGGATATTAACCACCTATCAGATATACGGTTTGCAAATATTTTTTTCCCCATTCCATTGGTTGTCTTTGTACTTTGTTGATGGCTTCTTGCTGGGCAAAAGTGTTTTAGTTTGATGTAGCCCTACTTGTTTATTTTTGACTTTGTTGCTTGCACTTGAGGTGTCATATCTAAAAAATTGCCAAGACTCATGTCAAGGAGATTTTTTTCCTATGTTTTCTTTAGGAGTTTCATGGTTTTAGGTCTTACATTTAAGAGTTTAGTCCATTTACAGTTAGTTTTTGTGAGCGATGTAAGATCAGCATCTAGTTGCATTCTTTTACATGTAAATATCCAATTTCCCCAGCAACATTTATTGAAGAGACTGTCTTTTCTCCATTGAGTATTATTGGCTCCTTTGTCAAATATTAGTTGAGTGTATATGCTTGGGTTTATTTCCGGGCTCTTGATTCTGTTCCACAGATCTATTTGTCTGTTTCTATGCCAATATGTACTATTTTGATTACTAGAGCTTTATAGCATAGCTTGAAATCAGGAAGTGTGATGCCACCTGCTTCGTTCTTCTTTCTCAGGATTGCTTTGGTTATTTGGGGTCTTTTGTGGTTCAATATAAATTTTAGGATTGTTTTTCCTACTTCTGCAAAAAATGCCATTGGAATCTTCATAAGGATTGCATTGAATCTGTAGAAGGATTTTGAAAGTATTGATATTTTTAACAATATTAATTCTTCCAATCCATGAACATAGGATACCTTTCCATTTATTTGTTACTTTATTTTTAATAATGGTCTGAGGTAACTGACCTTATGCCATATGGGTCAGGTTGTATGCAAATGTCTAACCATGTCCTTTAGTGTTGGGTGTTTTCAGGATCATATTTGTGTGGTGTCTACCTCTGTCCCAACTTTGACATTCATTTGAATTTCAAGAGGAGGATAGAGACAATGCTACTCCTTGTAGTTTTTAACTTACAGATGTCTGCTTCTCCCTACACAATGGATCTCAAGTTTAGAACATAATGACTGCACGTTAGAATCAACTGGGAGCTTTCAGCTTGCCAATGATTGGAGCCCAGTCCTAGAGAGTCCAATCTAACTGGCCTGGCCCCATGTATTGGTATAATTAAGAGCTCCCCCAGTGAATATGCAGTTAAGTCTGCAAACCACTAGTCTATAACCTTGTTACTCAAAATTTTATCAAAGATCAGCAGCCTCAGTATCACCTGGGAGCAGTCTCAGGCTTCATTTTACTCAATAAGGATCTGCATTTTGACAAGATACCCATGTCATCTAAAGGTACTTTAGTTTGGAGAAGCGCTGGTCTAGAAAACATACAAACTCCAATGGGACTCAAGTTCTTAAAATAAATTTGTATCTTGAGTACAAGTCCTTCAAAATATGTTCTTCAAGATTAATTGGAATATTTTTAGCACTTTGAATTTTTATAACTTTTTGAATCATCTTTCGTTTTTCACAGGAAACAAAAAAAAAACCCTGCTTGGTTTGTAGTTTTAATTTTGATCAGAATTACTGTTATCTGACATACATTTAACCAATAAAACTTTCTATTAAAATATATTACCACAAATGCTTTTCCTTGGGGCAAATATCTACAACTGTTTATAAGAAGGGGAAAAAGGCCTCTCTAAAGTTGCCTCATATCTAAGAAACTGAGGAAGCAGAAGATGGCTCTTGCAAGGATTACACACCCTCATTGCTTTTTATAATAGCCTCTAATGGGAGAATATTTCCTCGAGGTGACAATAGTGCATCCATTCCAGCCTCTGAAATTAAAGAACTAAACTTTTGCTTATTCAAGGATACAATGGGCCTTTCTGAACTCATTCTAATGTATAAAATAAAACCATTTGACTAAATAATAAGTTTTTTTACTTATAGTATTAGATGATAATTTTAGTTGCTCAAATTATTTTTCATTTTAATTTTTAAAGGAAGTATACTTTGTATTTTGACTGATTTGACCTGAGAAGGTGTTTTATTCTGTTTTCAGAAGTATACCTTCTAAAAAACTGTTAAACTTCCATAACTAGTGAATATTAAGTTTTTATTTTATTAAAAAGTAATAAATCCACAAAAATATACCAAATTGATTTTTTTAATTGATGTTTTAATGGTTTCTAACATTGTGAAATTTTTGGGTTGTACATTTTTGTTTGTCCATCACCATATATATGACTCCCTTCACCCCTTGTGCCCACCCCCCACCCCCACTGCCGCTGGTAACCACAGTCCAGTTTTCTCTGTCCATGTGTTGGTTTATATTCCACATATGAGTGAGATCATACAATGTTTGTCTTTCTCTTTCTGGCTTATTTCACTTAACATAATACGCTCCAGGCCCATCCATGTTGTTGCAAATGGGACGATTTTGTCTTTTTTTATGGCTGAGTAGTATTCCATTGTATATATATACCACATTTTCCTAATCCAATCGTCAGTCGAGGGACACTTAGGTTGCTTCCACTTCTTGGCTATGGTGAATAATGCTGCAATGAACATAGGGGTGCATAAGCCTCTTTGGATTGTTGATTTCAGGTTCGTTGGATAGATTCCCAGTAGTGGGATGGCTGGATCATAGGGCATCTCTATTTTTTATTCTTTGAGGAATCTCCATACCGTTTGCCACAGAGGCTGCACCAACCAATTGATTTTTTAAAACGGTGCATAAACAATTCAAAGGAGGAAGTATAGCCTTTTCAACAAATGGTGCTGGAGCAATTGGATGTCCATAGGCACAAAAGTGAACCTTGACCTGAATTGACACCTTATACAAAAATTAGCTGAAATGAATCACAGACTTAAATAGAAAATGTAAAACTATAAGAGTTTCAGAAGAAAACATAAGAGAAAAATCCTTGGGACCTGGGGCTAGGCAAAGCATTTTTAGGCTTGATAACAAAAGCACAGTCCACAAAAAGAAAAAAATTATAAAATTGGACTTCATCAAAATTAAAAACTTTGCCCTGGAAAAGACCCTGTAGATGATGAAAAGACAAATTACAGACTGGGAGAGATCATTCGCACATATCTGACAAAGGACTTGTATCTAGAATATATAAAGAATTCTCAGAACTCAACAGTAAAAAAACAAGCTATCCAATTAGAAAACAGTCAAAAGATATGAATAGACATGTCACTGAAAATGATATAATGATGGTAAATAAGCACATGAAAATATTCTCAATATCATTAGCCATTAGAGAAATGCACATTGAAACCACAATGAAATATCACTGCACATCTATCAGAATGGCTATAATAAAAATTAGTGACAACACCGAATGCTGGCAAAGATGCAAAGGAACTAGATCACTCATACATTGCTGGCAGGAATGTAAAATGGTACAGTAAATCTGGAAAAGAGTATGGCAGTTTCTTACAAAACAAAATATGTGCTAACCATATGACCTATCAATGGAACTCTTGGGCATTTATCCTAAAGATATGAAATAGGCTTACGTTCACACAAAAACATGTACATGAATGTATATAGGTTGTATTCATAACAGCCCTACACTGGTAGCAATCCAAATGTCCTTCAGTGGGTGAATGGTCAAACAAACCATGGTACATTTATACCATGAAATACTACTCAGGAATAAAAAGGAACAAACTATAAAGACAGGCAAAACTTGGCTGGATCCCAAGGGAATTATGCTAAGTTTAAGAAGTCAATCTCAAAAAGTTTCATGCTATACGATCCCATTTACGAAAAATTCTTGAAATGACAATATCATGGAGATGGATAACAGATTAGTAGTTGCCAGGGGTTACTGACAGGAAGAATCAGAAAGTTGGCTGTGGCTATAAAGGATAGGACAAAGGATCCTTGTGATGGAATGTTCTCTATCTTGCTTGCATTGGTGGTTACATGAATCTGCACGTGTAATAAAAGCACACACCCAAATAACTACATGTAAAACTTGTGAAATCTGAATAAGATTTGTGAATTGTATCAATGTCAGTTTCCAGGTTGTGAGAATGTACCATAGCTATACAAGATGCTACCCTTGGGGGAAGATGGGTGAAGGCCATAAGGAAACTCTCTGTGTCATAGCTTACAACTGAGACAGATGATCAGCAAAAAGTATCTTAATATTTTCTTGGGAAAATAGGTACTAAAAGAGTTTTCTCAAATTCCTGCCTCTGGGTCAAAACATCGATTTCAAACATCACCAGTTCTTGATTCTGCTCAGCTTTTTATTGAGGGCAGGGCTTTCCTCCTCCCTTGAAAAGCTATAAACTTATCTGTTCATAATTCACCATCCTGTCCTGCTAGCTTAGAGATGGTGCTTAGTGTAACATCCCTACCAGTTCAGAATAAACATGTTCACTCTCATTCCCTCTCGTTTGTCCTCTCTTGCCCTTCTATTCCATCAGCATATACATTTTTTTGTTTTCTCCAGTATTTTAAAAAACAAAAAAGCTTTCTTCCTCCAGTGTGGTGGTAGTAAGCATGAAATATATTTAACTTCAAACCAAGGATGTAAGCAAAAGCAGGGTAAAACTGACAGAAGGAATGTAATGTACATCTGATAATGTAGAAATGATACAACTAAGGAAAATGCGAGAAAAGAAGGAAGACAAGGCATTCCATAGAATAAGCTTACTGACTGCCTCACCTGTAATCCCTAGGAGTTAAAGGATTTGGTCTGGCAGGTTTACTACTGCCAAGGGAAACACTTAATGTTAGTATCCTATCAAATTGGAGGATAAGGGAGAACATGTGGAGGGGAAGGAGGAGACTACAAGCTGATGTTGTTTTAGTTTGGAGACAGTAACTACTGTCTAAAGAGAGAGATGACCTTAGGGAATCAGGTAGCCATCAGAACAAACATCCAACCTTCCAAAATATCTCAGCATTAAAACAAAAGCAGCAAATAGAAACAAGATAATGAAAGACAAATACGTGTATATAACACAGCGTATAAAACACTGTAACCAAAATAAAACCAAACACAATTCTTATATTATTAAAAGTAAAGGCATTTAAGTCTCTTATTAAAAGAAAAAATATTGTCAAGTTAAATCACAAAGTGAAACTCAATTCTATGCTGAATGTAAGACACATGACATCTCAGAAAGGTTAAAAATCAAAAGGTAGGCAATAGGGGGCCAGCCCCGTGGCTTAGCGGTTAAGTGCGCGTGCTCTGCTGCTGGCGGCCCGGGTTCGGATCCCGGGTGCGCACCAACGCACGGCTTCTCTGGCCGTGCTGAGGCCGCGTCCCACATACAGCAACTAGAAGGATGTGCAGCTATGACATATAACTATCTACTGGGGCTTTGGGGAGAAAAAGGGGAAAAAGAGGAGGAGGATTGGCAATAGATGTTAGCTCAGAGCCGGTCTTCCTCAGCAAAAAGAGGAGGATTGGCATGGATGTTAGCTCAGGGCGGATCCTCCTCAAAATAAATAAATAAATAAATAAATAAATAAATAAATAAATAAATAAATAAAAATGTCAAAAGGTGGGCAACAAATACAACAACAGGATATCTTCTCTTTATACATATGGAGTAATGGAGCAGTGGGTAAACACACGACACATTTTCTCCTGTTTTCACACTTACACAGCTGGAGGTTTTACACCACTAGTGTGAATTTATTTAAACATGTGAAGAAGACATTTTCATATAATTAGACATAGACATATAATAGTGAGTGAAAGAAGAAAATCACAGTATCTACACTGAGGGCTGTGAGGAAAGATACATTGGTGTGTACTTAGTGATCACGTTCCCATAAGGCGAGCTGTTTACAATTAAAAAGTTCTTGCCCTTCTACTGAAATCATGTGTGATCCCGGAAAAGTAGTGTTTCCTTCTCACAACTCTGCCATCAGCTGTGCTGTTGTTGTCCACCCAGTATGAAGCATCAGACTTAGGTTTAGCTGTTGTATCATTGATGGTCATATTTTGCTCTTTAGAGAGGCTGTGATATTGATTATACTTTGGATAATTTGTCTAGTCCCAGAAAAATAATCTTGCCAGAATGTCGATGAGAGATACACCTTGATTCAGATGGAATGACCCTTTGGTAGAGATCCAGGCATTGTACTTATCTGAAATTACTGCAGCATCCTGGTCAGGTTGAGAAACAGGATACCTTTGTATTTCCCTGGGCTGTGAGCCTGGTTAGTTTTAATGGGAGAAAGCCTGAAAAGTTTATGATTTTTCAAAGACGATTTATTTTGTGGCTTTTCTATCAATATAAAACTAATGCTGCACAACTGTATTAAATAAATTAATTTAGGATGATTTTTCCTCTTTCTCCTAATGAGCGGAAGATCCACAGATATGTGAGGAGCTTGCTTCATCTAGTAATGTTTTGAGGACTACAGGTTCCCTAGTAATGTTTAGGGATACCTCCCCAAGTTGTTGACCTGGGTGGATAAATGTTAGATAGCATCAGGGTTATGGAGACCAGATGAGAATATTATATTTCTCCAGAAACACAACTTATACCTAGGGGAACTATTCTTAATATCGATGTCTTAAGCCTTGTAAGACTGACTAAACACCAAGAAGATAATTATGCAATTTTTATAAAATTTAGAACAGAAATATTTGAAATGTGTGTGCATTGCTTTTTAAATTTTCCAGTTACACTATACTAATTTACTGTATTAGCTATTGAATAGAAACAGCAGAATATTGATGAAATAGTTGTAATGTATGTAGGATAACCACATAATGAACTCCTGTGTCTCCAGCCACCTGATACAAGAACTTTATGCCACCTGTAAAACCACTTTTAATCCACCTGTATGAGCTTTGCTGATCACATCTCTTTCTTTCACACCCTTAATGATGACCACTGAGTTCCATGTGTTTTATTATTGTTTTACTATATTTATGCTTTATATTTAATATTTTAATATAGTAAGTTCACTCGTTTTGCATGCTATACAAATAGAATCCAACTTTTTAAATTTCCTTTTTTAATAAAATTATTCTGAGATTCTTCTGTTTGTATTTTATTCACGTTGTCTAGCTGTATACTATTGTGTCTCATGAGCATAATAAATTATATATCAGTGATACTTTTGATTATCATTTCATTGTTTCTGATTGTTTTCTTATATTAGACATTGCTGACAAAAATTCTGCTGTATTTTTATAGGGCACACGTGCAAGATTTTCTCTAAGGTTGTATAGTTTTCTATTTCTGCCATAACAATTTACCACAAACTTAAAAGAAGCACAGATTTGTTATCTTAGAGGTATTTGTGTCAGAATTCTGGTATGGCTCTCACCGGCCTAAAATCAAGGTTTTGGCATGTTGTGTTCTCTTGTGGAGGTTCTAGGAGAGAATCTGTTTCCTGCTCATTTGTCATCAATCAGTTCCTTGTGAGCATAAGACTGGGGTTCTTGTTTTCTTCCTATAAGCTTCTCGTAAGCTGAGGGTCAGTCCCAGCTTATAGAGACCACTAGAAGACCACCTGGCTTGTGACACCCTTCCTTCACTTTCAAAGCCAGCAATGGCAGACAAAGTCTTTCTCGTGCTGCCATCTCTCTGTTTCTCTGCTTTCAAGCACTCCTGTGATTAGGTGGGGTCTGCCAAGGTAATTCAGGATAATTTCCCCATCCCAAGATCCTTAAGCATAATCACATCTGCAATCATAATCATATCACCTTTTACTATTTAAGAGAACATGTTCAGAGGTTCTGAGAATCAGAGTGTGGACATCTTTGGGGCAGCATTATTCTGCCTAACACAAAGATATACAACTTGCAGATATATACAACTAGTTCATGGGTCTTGAACAATTTCATTTTTACCATATAATATCTTCCAAAGTGAACCTTCTGTATTATACTTTTCATCAGTCCTGTTGAAACCAAGAACGAAGGAGTTAAAAGCTTCCCTAGAGCAAAAAAACTTGAGATAAGCGTTGCTAACTGCAGCTGTGCATACTCAGCACAACCAACTGTGGTTTAAAACTAACCAGGTCTTTCTGTCCCTCCTTAGTATGTGAGTGAGCTGTTTCTCCCAGGAAGTCAAGGTCCAGACATCAAGAAGAAAGGAGATTCAGCCTCACAAGGCCAAATGCAGGCTGAGGATGAAAATTAACAGACAAGTCCAGAAGGTCAAGGAAAAAAGAGATTCAGTCTTCAAGACCAAATGCAGGCTGCAGACACAAGCCAGCAAGGCCACATGATCCCCCTCTGCTGCCTTAAAATTCAGCACATAGTCCTCCTCCCTTACCTAAAACTCCAGATAAAAACCCCTACCTTTTTCCCATTGAGGAGTGGATTTGAGTTTTAACTCCCATCTCCTTGTCTGGCTGCTTTCAATAATAAACCTCTTTGCTTGGTACAAGCCTGACGTTTTCGTCATTGGCTTTCCTGTGCACCAGGTAATGAACCTGTGTTTGTGTTCAGTAACACTGTTCAAGAATTATACTTACTTCACAACTTTGTCAGTACTTGATATCAGATCATTTCGTTTTCTTGCCAGTCTGGGATGATGTGACACTTCATATTATATATTCATTCTTTCATTCATTCAACAAGAAATTTTTACTAGGTACCACCTATAAGCTGGTCACTATTACAGGTCCTAAATATATAACTTTTAAAAAATAAAAACAAACAAAATCTCTTCTCTGATGAAGCTTTTGTTCTTTGGGACAAACACACAGATATTAATCCATATAAATAAATCCCAGAGCAAACGGTGGAAAGAAATCTTTGAATTGGAGGGCTTGGTACCACACCTTAGAGAAAGATCTGAGGGATCAGTGACCCGGTTCACCATCTCAGCACATCCACACCCAGTGATTCCACGTAGCACTATGCTTGGCAGGGGTGAGGAGACAGTTCAGGGGCTTGTGCTGGTGCCAGAGAAGACAGCCATGTGAACCCCAAGCTTATCTCTATCCTGCCTAAGTTTCTGGCTTGATTTCTTCCTGTCAGCAGAGGAGAGAATCAGGGAGCACACCCTGAGGGGCAGGGACAGCAGGTTCCCAGGGACCCGGCATGGGGGTCCCGGATGAAACCCCATGTGAGTCCCCAGCTGACCGTGCAGCCCAGTACTGTCCAAGGCTTGTGACCGCAGCCCAAGATTCTGCACTCCTATAGTATCTATCCCAGAGATGGAAGGAATACCTGCAGGGAAGATGAGAAGATTTAGGTGGTTGGCACTGGGTGAGACCCAGGAGAATCTTTAAGACTGGGTGTCCTTTGTTTGCTTGTTTATTTGTATTTTGGTGTCATTTTGATGTCAAAATATTTTCATAAGGAACAGCATATTAATACAGAACATATCTTTTTTTTTTTTTTTTTTTTTTTTTGTGAGGGAGGTCAGCCCTGAGCTAACATCCGTGCTAATCCTCCTCTTTCTCTGAGGAAGACCGGCTTTGAGCTAACATCTATTGCCAATCCTCCTCTTTTTTTTCCCCAAAGCCCCAGTGGATAGCTGTATGTCATAGTTGCACATCCTTCTAGTTGCTGTATGTGGGACACGGCCTCAGCGTGGCCGGAGAAGTGGTGCGTTGGTGTGCACCCGGGATCCGAACCCGGGCTGCCAGTAGCGGAGCTCGCGCACTTAACCGCTAAGCCACCAGGCCAGCCCCGGAAGATATCTTTGATAAGCGCTAATTGTGAACATATTTGCCAAGAAATTAGACCTGTCTTTTTTTTATTTTTACCGTTTAGATTTTAAAAACCAGTTTTATTGAGGGATAATTGACATACAGTAAACTGCAACTATTTAGAGAGTATAATTTCAAAAGTTTTCATATACGTGCACAGCCATGGAAACATCATAATAAGTTTCTCCTGCCCTTTTATAATCTTTCTCATCCAACTTTCCCCACATCCTCCAGTCCCATTCCCAGGCAATCACTGATCTGCATTCTGTCATTATAGATTAGATGCATTTTTTGGATAATTATATAAATTGAATTATACACTATGTACTCTTTTCATCTGGCTTTCTATTTCTCATTCAGACTAGTTATTTTAGATTCATTTTTGTTTTAGTGCATATCAATAGGTCATTTCATTTATTGCTAAGTAGCATTTCATTTTATAGATATACTACAATTAGTGTATCTATTTACCTGTTAGACATTTGGGTTATTTCCAGTTTTCTGCTATTTCGAGTAAAGCTGCCATGAACCTTTATGTACAAGTATTTGTATGGATATATGCTTTCCTTTCTCTTGGGTGAATGCCTAGGACTTGAATGACGAGATCGTATGGTAAGTATATGTTTAACTTTTTAAGAAACTGACTGGGGCTACACCATTTCATATTTCTAGTAGCAGCTTATGAGCATTTCAGTTCCTCCATAGTCTCACCAATATTTAATACGGCCAGTTTTTAAAATTTTAATAGTGGTATCACATTGTCATTTTAATTTCTATTTCCCTAATGATTAATGACATTGAATATCATTCAATGTGCTTATTTACCATCTATATATCTTCTCTGGTGAAATGTCTCTTCAAATCTCATACCCTTGTATTAGTGAATTGTTTGTTTTTTTCATTATTTAGTTTTGAGGCTTCTTTATATACAAGTTCTCCACCTGATATATGATCCCTGAATATTTTCCTCTGCTTTTTCTTCTTTTTAAAAATGTAGTTTTTCTTTATTGTGAAATTTTTATTGTACATTGTTGTTTGTCAGTCACCATGTAAATGCATCCCTTCACCCCCTGTGCCCCCCCAGCCCCCTTGCCCCTGGTAATCACCAAACAGTTCTCTCTGTCCATGTATTGGTTTATCTTCCACTTATGGGTGAAATCATACTGTGTTTGTGGCTTGTTTTGCTTAACATAATACCCTCCAGGTCCATCCATGTTGTTCCAAATGGGAGGATTTTTTTTTATGGCTGCGTAGTAGTCCATTAAAAGTGTCTTTTGAGGGTAGATGTTTTTTAATTGTGATTAAAGTCCAATTTATCAATTTGCTATTTTATTGGTCATGCTTTTGGTGTTGTATCCTCCCCTACCCCTCTAAAAAGATTTTGCTTAACCCAATATTACAGAGATTTTCTTGTAGAAGTTTTATGGCTTTAGGTTTTATATTTAGGTCTATAATCCACTTGAGTTAATTTTTGTGGATGATATGCAGTATAAATTGAAGTTAATTTTTTTTTGCAGTTGGATATCCAGGTGTTCCAGTACCATTTGTTGAAAAGATTATCTTTTCTCTACTGAACAGCCTTTGTATCTTTGTAAAAAACAGTCCATTTTCCATGTACATGTAGGTCTATGTCTGAACTCTCTATTCTGTGCTGTTTATATACTTTTCTATCTGAACACCAATACCATACTATTGTGACTACTGTGGCTTTTAAATAACTCCTCAAATTAGGTAGTATTAGTCCTCCAACTTTGTTCATCGTAGTAATATGCTGTTGTTGGGAGTCATGTTCTATAAATGTCTATTAGGTCAAGTTGGCTAACAATGTTGTCCTGTTTTCTACATCCTTTATGATTTTCTATTTGATCAAAGAGATATTGAAATCTCTGACTATAATTGTAGACTTTTCTATTTCTCTTTGCACTTCTATCAGTTTTTGTGAGGAGCAGGTCACAAGAAAAGTTGATCTTTGTAATGTATTGAGCCGTAGTTGAAAGAACCCACATACTAAGTAGACACCTCTCAGTCTGACTCATCAGTTTTGAACGGTTTGTTTTTCATAGTTATAGGAGATTTAGACAATGCTTCAGAGAAGTTCATTAGCCCACTACAAACTTTTGATCTATAAATTCATTGTGCTTGGTGATTTGGGAATTTTTCTAAGTCACTATAATTAATTTATGCTTCAGAATACTGATCCAACAATACACAGCATTTTTACAGTTTCATACCTATAACTCAGTCCTCATTCAAACTTTTTGTTTTGTGAAATATTTTTAACTTTAAAAAAGTTCACAAAACAGGAAAAACAGTTCTTTATAATAAAACATATATGTTCCAAGTGTTTATAAACCTCTCCAACCTAAAGGACAATTTTCTGACAGAACTCAGTTTTTTATTTATATCAGAGAATGTTTATTTTTAATTGCCTTATTAAAAAAGTCCACCAACTAAAAAAAAAAAAGATTCGTGATCAGCACAGAGTATTTAGGTGGAGCACAGAGGATTTTTAGGGCGGTGAAACTACTCTGTATGATTACAGTGGTGAATACATTTCATTATAAATTTGTTCAAACACACAGAATGTACAACATCAACAGTAAACCCTAAGGTACACCATGGACTCTGGATGATAATGATGTGTCATTGTAGGTTCAACAATTATAACTAATACACCACTCTGGTGGGGGACATTGATAATGGGGGAGGCTATGCACCAATGGGGGCAGAGGTATATGGGGAATCTCTGTACCTTCCCCTCAATTTTGCTGTGAACCTAAAACTGCTCTGAAAGGTAAAGTGTATTTAAAAAAAGATTCATGTGGGGGCTGGCCGGGTGGTGCAAGCGGTTAAGTTCACAGCTCCGCCGTGGCGGCCCAAGGTTCACCGGTTCGGATCCCGGGGTGTGCACCAATGCACCACTTGGCAAGCGATGCTGTGCTGGCGTCCCATATAGAGTGGAGGAAGATGGGCATGGACGTTAGCTCAGGGCCAGTCTTCCTCAGCAAAAAAAGAGGAGGATTGGCAGATGTTAGCACAGGGCTGATCTCCTCACAATAAATAAATAAATAAATAAAAGATTCATGCAAAATTTCCTATTGCAGTTAATATATTTAAAGTTTAGAATGAAGGGTCACTGAAAGGCATAAGTGAAGTCATCTTATGTAGCTTAAAAATGTAACATCAAATAATGGTGTTAGACAAACTGATGTAATTATCTCCCACCAGCAGGTATTTGTAGGTGGTTCCTTAAACAGATTAAGCGATTATGTAAATCCAACCTAAAGGATTTGAACTCCTGTTTACAGCTGTGATAACCTAATCTTCTGTTAAGAGTGTAGCACAGTATCTTAAGAAAAGTGTCTAGTCTTTAGAAATTCTGCAAAAGAGCTAAAGAATAAAATTCAGTCCTCCACATTATCCAGAAAATAAAGACCCTCACTGGTGGTCATTAGGATGCCAAGTTACAGCCGCCAGTGAGTCCTGTCTCATAAAGTAAGCAGTCTGGCTAACTTTGACAGCTTTTCCTCTAAAACTATCATCATGAGACCATTCATAATGCTCATGTGTTGGTATGGAATTTAGAGAAAGTGTGTTCCAATCCACCCTCTCTTCCTAAGACTACTTGACATTGTTCTGCCAGCTAAGGGTTTGAAAACAAGGTGTCTCTCACGTAGATGGGTGGTTTGTCTGATTACACATTGTCTATAGGGTAGCCACATGTAGATACTGAGCACTTGAAATGTGGCTAGTCTGATTTGAGCTGTGTGCTAAGTGTATAATGTATAGTGGACGTCAAAAACTTAGTATTCTAATAAAGAATGTAAAATATTTCATTCATATTTTTAAAATTAATTACATGTTGAAATGATAATGTTTTGGATATATTGGGTTAAATATGAATACATTTCAACTGTATTAAATTTTTTTACTTTTTATTTTTTTTGCTGAGAAAGATTCACCCTGAGCTAACATCTGTTGCCAGTCTTCCTCTTTTTTTTTTTTTTTTTTTTTTTAACGTGAGCTACCACCACAGCATGGCCACGGACAGGCAGGTGGTGTGGTTCTGTGCCTGGAAACTGAACCCCAGCCACCGAAGTGGAGCATGCTGAACTTTAACCACTAGGCCGTCGGAGCTGGCCCTATTTAAATATTTTTGCATTAAGCATTTAAGTTACATTTTATTAAATCTTGTGATTAATTTAGGCATGTCTCTAAAATTGTTTTGTTTGTCCTATCTTTCTAATTATATAATAGGCTTTCTGGGACAGAGGGCTCAATTATCCTGTTTTGATTCACCCAAGTCACCTGAAACTGTGCTAAGGTGAAAGTAAGTGTTTCGTATAAATTAGATGATTCTGTTGAATCAATTGGGAAACAGAGAGTGGAATGCAATACTTTATATTTCTTTAAAACTTTTAGTTTATAGATGTAGCTTTAAAAAATACTCTATTTCAAACTTGTTGATTAACAGCTCATAGTTATGTATAAATCAAAAGCTCCAAAAATAAAAAGAGGAAAAAGATTATGCTCTCCTCTTGGAAACACAAATAGGGTACTCTCAGTCCACTTTAGAACAGACTACTGCATTTATTTCATTTTTAAAAGGATAATTTGTTATCTGATGCTGATTCTCATTATAACTTGTGGTCTCGAGGCTTTAGAAATATGAAGGGGAGCTGGATCAGGAAGACTCTAAACAAGAAAACTGAAATCACTCAGGGCACTTAAAACAGAGGGAATGTAATGCAAGGAAGTAGTTATACTGGTGAAGGAGGAGCTGAGAAGCCAGACAAGAGACAGTGAAACAATGCAGAGATTAGCATCAATATGGAGCCACTGCCACCCTACGTTATGGAGATGGGGAGGTTGTGATATTGCTGCTCCTCAGAGCCAGAACCATGGATGGAGGCTGGAACCGTGAAGGAGATGGTGCCTGAGGTAGAGAGGGGGAGGAGAAATATAGTGACTTCTCTCTTCCTCTCACCCTCTAATTTTCTTCCAGTGCCTGCTAGAAGACAGTTTGTGCAAAAGCTTGGGAGTCTCAGCCTGCAGGTCAGGCTACTTGTGATAGAGAGCAAAGCAGGGAGAAGGTGAGGGAAGATTCTGAGCACGGACAAGTCCCAGCCTGGCACAGTCCATCCTTTTTGGTACTCAGCATTTATTCTCCTCCTTCTGCGTAGTTCTTATGCAACTGCGTGGATTAAAGTAAAAACAATGACAGAAATATTTTTAATTGAATAATATTAAGGATGCATTAAAACAAAACTTTTGGGATGTAATTAAAGCAACACTTAGAGGGAAATTTGTAGCATTAAATGCACACATTATAACAGAAGAAAAGCCTTTCTCAAAGAGGTAAACAAAGAAAAGCTAATCCATGCCAAATAAACTAGGAATGAAATTATAATAACAATTGCAGAAAATACTGACTTTAAAAAAGTATACAATTGGTGAAATCAGGAATGTCAAAAGTTGGCTTTTTGATTAGCTCAATTAAAGTGATAAACCAATTTGCAAACCATATATCTGATAAGGGGTTAATCTCCAAAATATATAAAGAACTCAAACATCTCAACAACAAAAAAACTAACAACCCAATTAAAAAATGGGCAAAAGACCTGAACAGACATTCCTCCAAAGAAGATATACAGATGGCCAACAGACACAGGAAAAGATGTTCAACATCATTAACTATCAGGCAAATGCAAATCAAAACTACAATGAGATCGTAGTTCTCACTCTCGTCAGAATGGCTGTAATTAGTAAGACAGGAAACAAGTGTTGGAGAGAATGTGGAGAGAAGGGAACTCTCATACACTGCTGGTGGGAGTGCAAATTGGTGCAGCCACTATGGAAAACAGTATGGAGATTCCTCAAAAAATTAAGGATAGAACTACCATACAATCCAGCTATTCCACTGCTGGGTGTTTATCCAAAGATCATGAAAACACCAATGTATAAAGATACTTGCACCTTTGTATTCATTGCAGGATTATTCACAATAGCCAAGACTTGGAAGCAACCTAAGTGCCCAATCAAGGGACGAATGTATGAAGAAGATGTGGTATATATACACAATGGAATACTACTCAGCCATAAGAAACAATGAAATCCAGCCATTTGTGAAAACATGGATGGACATTGAGGGTATTATGCTAAGCGAAATAAGTCAGAGGGAAAAGGTCAAATATCATATTATCTCACTCATTAGTAGAAGATAAAAACAACAACAAACAGACACATAGAGACAAAGATTGGATTGGTGGTTACTAGAGGGGAAAGGGGAGTGAGGAGGGTGAAAGGGATGATTACGCACATGTGTGAGGTGATAGATTGTAATTAGTATTTGGGTGGTGAACATGATGTAATCTATGCAGAAATAGAAGTATAATGATGTACACCTGAAATTTATATAATGTTATAAACCAATGTGACCGCAATAAAAAATAAGATAAAGTGATAAACCATTAGCAAGACATTCAAAAAAGGGGGGAAGTTCACATCAAAAATATAAAAAATACATTATTAAAACAAACGAGAATACTAGAGAAAATGCAAAAGGTCAGAACTGTCATGATTAACACTATCTTTTTTTTTTTTTCTTGCAGGACTTGGGAAATGTACTGGAAAGGTGAGTTTACACCAACAATTTCTGATTTCTGAGAAAATCATTCTCTTGTTGATGAAGTGAATGTATGTGTTTTGAGCTATTAACATCATCCTCTGTGGCTCTTTTCTATTTTGTTTCAAAAGAGGCCCCAAGGCCTTCTGATCCTTGGTCTCTTATGTGGTTGAATTCAAATACACCTAAAAACCATCTCATGTTCTTGACTTTGTTTCACTCACTCCCCTGCCTCCCACCCCCCATCTTCTCTAGCCTCACATAAATAAACCTCACTGAAAGGACTTTTCTAAGGTATCACAGAGGAGGCACCTACCCTAGGGAGCTGTAAGGTGAAAAAGACAGGAAAGAGAGAGATTCCCTAAAAATGGGAAGGGGAGGACATGCCTTTGTTCCCAGGAGCAGCAATGACCCAGCCTATTCCGTCACAGCATGCCCCTGCTGTAGGCAGGACCTCAGAGGGAATGGCTTCCGGGTGCCCAATAGGAAGTCAGGCCCTCAGCAGCAGGCTGCCAGGATGAATTGGATTCCCTTGCTTGGCAGAAAAGAGCAAAGCTGTCTGGCTCAGTGGAGTCTTCCCTATTACATACTGAGTGTATCATCAGTGACTACTTGGGGACTGAAGTCCCAAAGGCTTTGCCCGAATTATCTGCACTCTATGAGATACCCAGGATCTTTGTATTACCTGAAGTGGAGTAGAGGGAGGGAATGATCCTCAGTAATTTTAAAAATGGAAATTCACCTGAGAAGAATGGGAAGTTGGAATTTGATAAAATTTAAATTTAGAAAAAAAGTAAGGTAACATTTCTTATATCTCCAAGATTGTAGAATATAATGTACACCCAATTATCCAAAAATATGAGAATTCTGATCAAATACCTCGGATTAAAAGTTGCTTCTTTTGTAATGTTGTGTGAATACTCCTTGGCCTGGAAGTGTAACTGACGTCATTCTTTGCAGGACTGAATTGGTGCAGAAGCAAAAGCCTCAGCTGGTGAACCCAGAGCTCGCTTCACGGAGCATCACTGGAATCCTAGACATGCCGAACAGCTTCAGAGGCGAGAGTCAGCCCTTTGCAATCAGGCTTCAACTTCTTTAGTGGTTCTTGGGAATGAGATTTTTTCTATTTTAATTTTTTTTTTTTGATGTGAAGGTAGTACATGACTTTCCAATTTTGTTACATTTTTTCTCCCTGTAGAGTCATATTACAATGATCAAAACTGAACTTTTGAACTTACAGTTTTCTGAAAATGCAAAGTAAGATACATAATTTTAGTTACATCTGACAGGCAGAGCGAGAGAAGAGCAGTCAGGCTGGTCATGTGGTTATGAAAAGATAGAGTATTTAATTCTCAGAGCAGCAATCAATACTATATGTTTATTCAGTTTACTCTACTTTTGAAAATTTAACATGGCATTAATGGTTTTTTTTTTTTTTTTTTTTTGGTGAGTAAGATCAGCCCTGAGCTAACATCTGCCAATCCTCCTCTTTTTTTTGCTGAGAAGACTGGCCCTGGGCTAACATCCATGCCTATCTTCCTCCACTTCATATGGGACGCCACCACAGCATGGCCCGACAAGTGGTATGTCGGTGCACGCCCGGGATCCAAACCGGTGAACACTGGGGCCGCCACAGTGGAGTGCGCACTTAACCGCTTGCGCCACCGGGCCGCCCCAGCATTGGTGGTTTTTAATTTGTTCTATGTTACATTTGCCATGCATTGTACAAAGAATATTTATTATTTATAAAATCAGAATGTTTTGACAAAAGAGACTAAAATTGACATAAGCAGAATAATTTTCAGGCTATTAGATAAACCTCAAAACAACTGAAAGGCAAGGGATTTGTGAATGTGGCCCAACCATATTAGGCCCATCGTAGAGAGCATGTCTAGACAACAGAGGGCTGAAATTGAGATTAGACTGAATCCGGGGTCTGAACAGATAATGTAAAGCCAGCACAGTCTTTTCAGAAGCTTCTCAACTACGCATATGTGGATTTCCATCAAATTATTTTTTTTTAATTTTTTGTTTATTGCAGTAACATTGGTTTATAACATTGTATAAATTTCAGGTGTACATCATTATACTTCTATTTCTGCATAGATTACATCAAGTTCACCACCCAAATACTAATTATAACCCATCACCACACACATGTGCCGAATTATCCCTTTTGCTCTCCTCCCTCCCCCCTTCCCCTCTGGTAACCATCAAACCAATATCTGTCTCTATGTCTTTGTTTATTGTTGTTATGATCTACTACTTAATAAAGGAAATCATATGGTATTTGACCTTCTCCCTCTGACTTATTTCGCTTTGCATAATACCCTCAATGTCCATCCATGTTGTCACAAATGGCTGGATTTCATTGTTTCTTATGGCTGAGTAGTATTCCATTGTGGATATATACCACATCTTCTTTATCCATTCGTTCCTTGATGGGCACTTAGGTTGCTTCCAAGTCTTGGCTATTGTGAATAACGCTGCAATGAACACAGGGGTGCATGTATCTTTATGCATTGGTGTTTTCAAGTTCTTTGGATAAATACCCAGCAGTGGAATAGCTGGATCATATGGTAGTTCTATCCTTGATTTTTTGAGGAATCTCCATACTGTTTTCCATAGTGGCTGCACCAGTTTACACCCCCACCAGCAGTGTATGAGAGTTCCCTTCTCTCCACATCCTCTCCAACACATGTTGTTTCCTGTCTTGTTAATTATAGCCATTCTGACGGGCGTGAGGTGATATCTCATGGTAGTTTTGATTTGCATTTCCCTGATAGTTAATGATTTTGAACATCTTTTCCTGTGTCTGTTGGCCATCTGTATATCTTCTTTGGAGAAATGTCTGTTCAGGTCTTTTGCCCATTTTTTAATTGGGTTGGTAGTTTTTGTTGTTGAGATGTTTGAGTTCTTTATATATTTTGGAGATTAAGCCCTTATCAGATGTATGGTTTGCAAATATCTTCTCCCAATTGTCAGGTTGTCTTTTCGTTTGGTTGATGGTTTCCTTTGCTGTGCAGAAGCTTTTTAGTTTGATGTAGTCCCATTTGTTTATTTTTTCTATTGTTTCTCTTGCCCGGTCAGACACGGTGCTTGAAAATATGTTGCTAAGACTGATGTTGAAGAGCGTACTGCCTATGTTTTCTTCTAGAAGTTTCATAGTTTCAGGTCTTACATTCAAGTCTTTAATCCATTTGGAGTTAATTTTTGAGTATGATGTAATGTAAGGATCTACTTTCATTTTTTTGCATGTGGCTATCCAGTTTTCCCAACACCATTTGTTGAAGAGACTTTCTTTTCTCCATTATATGTTCTTGGCTCCTTTGTCAAAGATTAGCTGTCCATAGATGTGTGGGTTTATTTCTGGGCTTTCGATTCTATTCTATTGATCTGTGTGTCTGTTTTTGTGGCAGTACCATGCTGTTTTGGTTACTATAGCTTTGTAGTATATTTTGAAATCAGGGAGTGTGATACCTCCAGCTTTGTTCTTTTTTCTCAGGATTCCTTTAGCTATTCGGGGTCTTTTGTTGTTCCATATAAATTTTAGGATTCTTTGTTCTACTTCTGTGAAAAATGTTGTTGGAACTTTGATAGGGATTGCATTGAATCTATAGATGGCTTTAGGAAGTATGGACATCTTAACTATGTTAATTCTTCCAATCAAAGAGCACGGAATATCTTTCCATTTCTTTGTGTCTTCTTCAATTTCTTTCAGCAATGTTTTATAGTTTTCAGTGTGCAGCTCTTTCACCTCTTTGGTTAAGTTTATTCCTAGATATTTTATTCTTTTTGTTGCCATTGTAAATGTGATTGTATTCTTAATTTCTCTTTCTGCTACTTCGTCGTTAGTGTATAGAAATGCAACTGATTTTTGTATGTTGACTTTGTATCCTGCAACTTTACCGTATTCGTTTATTACTTCTAAAAGTTTTCTGGTGGATTCTTTAGGGTTTTCTATATATAAAATCATGTCATCTGCAAATAGTGACAGTTTCACTTCTTCCTTTCCAATTTGGATTCCTTTTATTTCTTTCTCTTGCCTGATTGCTCTGGCTAGGACTTCCAGTACTATGTTAAATAGGAGTGGTGAGAGTGGGCATCCTTGTCTGGTTCCTGTTCTTAGAGGGATAGCTTTCACTTTTTCACCATTGAGGATGATATTAACTTGGGGGTTCTCATATATGGCCTTCATTATGTTGAGGTTTCCTTCTATACCCATTTTATTCAGAGTTTTTATCATAAATGGATGCTGTATCTTGTCAAATGCTTTCTCTGCATCTATTGAGATGATCAAGTGATTTTTATTCTTCATTTTATTAATGTGGTGTATCACGTTGATTGATTTGCGAATGTTAAACCATCCTTGCATACCCGGAATAAATCCCACTTGATCCTGTTGTATAATCTTTTTAATGTATTGTTGTTTGCGATTTGCTAGTATTTTGTTGAGGATTTTTGCATCAATGTTCATCAGTGATATTGGCCTGTAATTTTCTTTTTTTTTGTCTTGTCCTTGTCTGGTTTTGGTATCAGGGTAATGTCGGCTTTGTAGAATGAGTTAGGGAGCTTCCCCTCCTCCTCAATTTTTTGGAAGAGTTTGAGAAGGATAGGTATTAAGTCGTCTTTGCACGTTTGGTAGAATTCACCAGGGAAGCCGTCTGGTCCTGGACTTTTATTTTTAGGCAGGTTTTGGATTACTGTTTCGATCTCCTTACTGGTGATTGGTCTATTCAAATTCTCTACCTCTTCTTGATCCAGTTTTGGAAGGTTGTATTATTCTAAGAATTTATCCATTTCTTCCAGATTGTCAAATTGGTTGGCATATAGCTTTTCATAGTATTCTCTTATAATCTTTTGTATCTCTGAGGTGTCTGTTGTAATTTCTCCTCTTTCATTTCTGATTTTACTTATTTGTGCCTTCTCTCTTTTTTTCTTGGTGAGTCTAGCTAAAGGTTTGTCGATTTTGTTTATCTTTTCAAAGAACCAGCTCTTGGTTTTATTAATTTTTTCTATTGTTTTTTTTGGTCTCTATTTCATTTATTTCTGCTCTGATTTTTATGATTTCCCTTCTTCTACTGATTTGGGGCTTTGTTTGTTCTTCTTTTTCCAGTTCCTTTAGGTGCATTGTTAGATAGTTTATTTGAGATTTTTCTTGTTTGTTGAGATAGGCCTGTATTGCTATAAACTTCCCTGTTAGAACCGCTTTTGCTGTATCCCATAAACTCTGGCATGTTGTATTTTCATTTTCATTTGTTTTCAGGTATTTTTTAATTTCTTCTTTGATTTCTTCCTTGACCCAGTTGTTGTTCTGTAGCATATTGTTTAATCTCCACGTATTTGTGGCTTTTCTGATTTTCTTCCTATAGTTGGTTTCTAGTTTCATACCATTGTGGTCTGAAAAGATGCTTGGTATTATTTCAATCTTCTTAAATTTATGGAGACTTGTGTTGTGGCCTAACATGTGATCAATCCTGGAGAATGTTCCATGTGCATTTGAAAAGAACGTGTATTCTTCGGTTTTTGGATGGAATGCTCTGTATATATCTACTAGATCCATCTGTTCTAGTGTGTCATTTAAGGCCAATGTTTCCTTATTGATCTTCTGTTTGGATGATCTATCCGTTGGTGTAAGTGGAGTGTTAAAGTCCCCTACTATTATTGTGTTACTGTCTATTTCTGTTTTTATGTCTGTTAATAATTGCTTTATATATTTAGGTGCACCTACATTGGGTGCATAGATATTTATAAGTGTTATATCCTCTTGTTGGATTGTTCCCTTGATCATTATGTAATGCCCTTCTTTGTAGCTTTTTACAGTTTTTGTTTTAAAGTCTATTTTGTCTGATATGAGTACTGCTACCCCAGCTTTCTTTTCATTGTCATTTGCATGGAGTATCTTTTTCCATCCCTTCACTTTCATTTTGTGAGTGTCTTTAGGTCTGAAGTGTGTCTCTTGTATGCAGCATATATATGGATCTTGTTTTTTTATCCAATCAGCCACCCTATGCCTTTTAATTGGAGCATTTAGTCCATTGACATTTAAAGTAGCTATTGATAAGTCTGTACTTACTCCCATTTTTTAACTTTTTTTTTCTCAGTGTTTTAGTAGTCCTTCTCTGTTCCTTTCTTCTTCTATACAGAATGGATGGTCTCTTTAGTTTGACCTCTGTCTGAAAGCTCTACTCTTTAACTCCCCTCCTCCCTCATTTTATGTTTTTGATATCATATCTAACCTCTTTTTTGTGCATTTGTATCCATTACCCTCTTATCATGGAAATAGATAATTTTTCCTATTTGTGGTCTTCTCTTTTCCCCTTAAATCAGTCCCTTTAACATTTCTTGTAGCACTGGTTTCTTGGTGACAAACTCCTTTAATTTTTGCTTGTCTGGGAAATTTTTGATCTCTCCTTCCATTTTGAATGATAACCTTGCTGGGTAGAGTATTCTTGGCTGTAAGTTTTGTCCTTTTAGCACTTTAAATATATCATGCCATTCTCTTCTAACCTGTAAGGTTTCTGCTGAGAAGTCAGCTGATAGCCTTATGGGGTTTCCTTTGTATGTAACTTGACTTTCTCTTGCAGCTTTTAGGATTCTCTCTTTATCTTTAATTCTGGACATTTTGATTATGATGTGTCTTGGTGTGGGCCTCTTTGGGTTTATCTTGTTTGGGGCTCTCTGTGCTTCCTGTACCTGGATGTCTGTTTCCTTCCTTAGGTTAGGGAAGTTTTCATCTATTATTTCCTGAAATAGATTCTCTGCCCCTTTGTCTCGCTCTTCTCCTTCCAGGACACCTATAACATGGATGTTAGTGCACTTGATGTTGTCCCAGAGGTCCCTTAGACGGTCCTCACTCTTTTTAATTCTTTTCTCTTTTACCTGTTCAGCTTGGGTAATTTCTTCTAGTCTTTCGTCCAGCTCACAGATCCGTTCTTCTATATCCTCTACTCTGCTTTTGAGTCCATCTAGTGATTTTTTCATTTCCAGTATTGTATTCTTCATTTCTGATTGGTTCTTTTTTATATCTTCCATTTCTTTGTTGACATTCTCACTGAGTTCATCTATTCTCCCCAGATCAGTGAGTATCCTTAACACTCTTTGTTTGAACTCTCTGTCTGGCAGGTTGCTCATTTCTGTTTCACTTAATTCCTTTTCTGGGATTTTGTCTTGTTCCCTTACTTGGAATGTATTCCTTTGCCTCCTCATTTTGCCTCTTTCCCTGTGCTTGTGTCTACGTATTAGGTAGGTCAGCTACGTCTTCTGCTCTTGGATAGGTTACCTTATGTAAGTGATGACTTAGGAGGCCTGCCATGTGCTTCCCTCAGTTCTCAATGTTCCAGTGGTGAGCCCTATGTGGGCTACGTGTGTCCTTCTGTTGTGGCCTGTTTGCTCTCCCTGTAGGCGCCCAGGGAGGCTGAGTTATGCTCCTGGCCAACTGTTGTAATGCTCAGCTGCTTGTAGTTGTTGTGGGCCCTTCAGTCTCTTTATCAGGTGTGGGGAGCCCCAGCACCGTTGGCTGCAAGTTCTAATAGCACATTTGTGTTGCAGTATTTCTTTTAAGTGAGTAGGCCCCCAGCGTGGCAGGTTGTTAGGCTCAGGGCCTTACAATTGCTGTAAGCCTCTAGCCTATTAGGTCTCTTGTCAGCTCTCTGAGGATTACAGCTGGGTGGGGCTGGCCTCAGGCACAGGAGCACCCAATTGTTTCAGGCTTTGGAAGGTGGGGCAAACCCCCTGTGTGGGTCTTTGAGAAGTGCAAGTCTTTTGCAGCTGACAAGCCCTGCCGCCCACAGGTCTACACACACAGTCAACACAGTCCTGCCCCGTGTGCGTGCCCTGACCTCCCGAAGCGGACCCAGTCTCTCCACGGTGGGAGCCCCACACACTCCACCACTGCCCCACACTCTCCACCCGCTCCTTGTGCACACCTTGCCCCACTGAAGTTGGCTCAGTTGCCAGGCTGCAGAGAATCCAGTCACCAATCTATGTAGGCCCACAAGTTGCCTTAGGGCTTGTTGTGGGTTGGGCCAGTCTCTAAGGTGGGCTGCCTGCCCTGGCTGAGCTGGATTAAATCGGTGCTCTAGTGGGTGGGGCAGACCTGGGCTAGCAGGCCTCAGGGAGAACTCCAATGGCGTCTGTGTCAGCACCCCCACACCAGGCCATAACAATGGCCGCCTCCAATGTCCCAGTCCCTGGAGAGGTCTCACCTCTCACCGAGATGCACACAGAGTCTATTAGGTGTGTCTCTTTTCACCAAAGTGCTATGCACCTTTCTTTCTGGTGATTTTAGGTGGCTTTCTGAAATGGGTGAGTTTGTGTGTGGGCCCTTTAAGAGCTGGTTTTAATGTCTTTGTGAACCAGCTTTTCTGGGGGTATTCTCCAATGTTTTAGTAGCAGGCAAAGTCAGATATTATGCCACTCATCTCGATTGTGCTGGGTCCACAAAATGCCCACAGCGGGGGTGCTCCCAGCTCAGGGCCCCGCTCCTCCAGGAAGGCTGCGTACCTGTGGGCGGCCCCCCGGGTGGCCGTGAGGCGCTGAGGCTCCTGAAGGCAGCGTTTTCCTCTCCAGAAGGGAGTTTCTGCCTCTTCTACCTCAGTTAGGATTGTCCTTTCTTGCAGGAGTTCCTCTTATCCAGTTTTCAGTTCTGTCTCAGGGGTAATTTTTCCATGAGTAGTTGTAAATTGGCTGTGTCCGCGGGAGGAGGTGAGTTCAGAGTCTGCCTATGCTGCCATCCTGACTTCCTCTCCCCCTCCATCACATTTTTTGACATTTGAAAATGTAACAGGTATAGCTCATATCCCAATAAATACACACATAATAGCAAAAGTGCTGTCTATTTGTTAAATAGTATTAAAGACAAACAACATGAGAAAAGTTTTCTAAAGTAAAGAAGAGTTTTAGGTGTCCTGAAATAAATGATCCAGAGATTGACATGAAATCACTGCTTCAAACAGTCCGTGATATGTCTGGATTTTTTTTTTTTTCTTTCACTGTATGATTTGAAGGATTTCTGTGTACTGTAGAGGTAGTGATAACTCTTGCTCTTCATAGATGAGCCAATCTGAACTCTCTTTATTTTTAATTTTCTTGAGAGAGTGGCAGATAAGGACTCATTTGGAAGAGAGCCTCTGCCCCTCAGCACACTGAAATCGCATTTGGTGACTTGATTTGCCTTGTTCTGCAACCTGAAATATTATTCTAAGCTGTGGGAGTGTATAACGGGACAACTCTGTTGAAAACCAACCTCTAGTAAAACTGAAGTTGGGCACAATATCGCTCCTGGATGAACAGTCTAGCCAAGAGCAAGTCTTGTGTGTATCAGGTACAAAAGTGATCATAACATTATTTAAAATCACAAAAATGATAATTAAAAAAAACTCTAGAATCAATCTCCATTGCATCAACGGTGGAATGGATAAATTGAAGCATATTCCTAGGAAAGAACATATAATAGCATGAAAATGTATAAAGTACAGCTACATGTAACAAACTGGAGAAATTTCCGAAATTCATTGTTAAAGTAAAAAAGAAAACCACAGAAAAATACATACTATATAATATTTCTGTATATTTCAAAACCTGCAAAACCGTATAATATATTACTGAGAGTTATGGACACATAAACTGTAAAGTTTAAGCAAGCATGAGAAACAAAAACTTCTACACAGTTGTTCCTCTGAGAACCAGGGGAAACTGGGACGTGAGCAGGGGCACACCCTGGGCTTTGGAGGTAAGGATGAGACAGGTTTTCATTTCCTCAACGTGGAAGCAGTCAGATGTTTGTTAATTTGTTTCTCTCTAGTTTATACATATCCATAGGTGTTTTTGTATCTATTAACCACTAAATAAGAATCAGTAATACTGTAATGTAACCATAATAAACCTGACAAACCCACAGCTGAGGCCCAGATGCCCTAGATAGCAAGAGGATCTAGTGCTCCTGGGTGCTGCAGACTGGAGGAGTGCGGTCTCACTCTCCTGGCGGAGCAGAGAGAGGTTTGGGGGGAAGGGTGGAGTGGGACTGGGGAGCTGGTGGGTCCAGGCAAGGTTTGAGTGCTCTGGGCAGAATCTTCCCCCCAAATTCACTTAGAGGTAGAAGAGTGAGCCGGAGGCCAGAGGGTGGTTACACCAGAGCCAAGAGACCCAGGACGCCGCGTGTGCCAGTGTGTGTGTGCCATTGGGAGACACACGAGGCCACACAGGGCATCAAGGATGTTGCGGTGACCAGAACATGCCCGCACGTGGCAGCTCTACTCTGCCAAGGAGCAGAGCGACCTCAATTAACATCTGTGTAAACAAATGAAACTTGTGAATTGGCTCCCAGCCCTGTCCTGTGCGAGCTGCTGGGGCAGAGTGAAGCAAGAGGCAGAGAAAAAGGAAAACCTGGAGAGTTCTCATGATAAGCATCAGCCGTGGCGTCCTGTCTCCAGTGGATTAGGCTGACTTTTAAATATTAAATACTAGCTGACAGTATGCCTCTAACGTGCAAAGAGAAGGCCAATGCAAAAAGGAAGAATCAACAATTTTTCCCCAGGAATTAGAGATTATCACAGAAAGAAAATATACTTCTAGGAAGGATAAAACAGAAGCTGTCCACAAAAATTTCCAGTTACAAGTCATTCCTTTACTTTCTTGTTAACAGTTTACATTTCACAAAAAATTCCTATTGAAGAAAGTTTCAGGAAAAAATATCTGGATTTGTAGGAGTGTAGATAACAAAAGTGGGAAAATGAAAGATAAGAAAATTGAAAGATACTGAAAAAATATAGTCTGGGATATTCAGAGACCAGAAGACATAATAGAATTTATTATATAAGAGACGAATTTTGATGCACACAGAAAGGAAATTGTGCAGTGTCTCTCCTTGTGGGCAAATAAAACAAGCAACTAAAATTTCAAAGAAACTTTAAATATTGGCTTTAGAAAGGTATTCATCACAGAACTTTTTTGTCATAACATATTTTCAATTTCTTAGGAATTAATCAAAGCCAGTTTTCTAGAAATATCAAGGAAGCAGAGAGAGTTCACTAACCCAGAAACACTAAGCTTTTATGCCATCCATCAATTAATGCAACATTTCCTGAACACCCAGGCATTGTACAAGGGCCTCGTCTGCAAAGAGCAGGAGACCCCAGACCGGGGATGAACCGGGTGATCAGATACAGGACTACAGTTGGAAGAGGAGCTTAGAGCTAGGCTGAGAGGCACTGGAACGGAAAGAGGAATCTCAAATCTGGAAAACCAGTCTTTCTTCTTGAAAACAGAAGCAGTGAGGGATGAGGAAAGGTTCAAAATTCCACGTGGTTACAGGGGTTCTTTACCTACGAAATGCGTTGTCCTGGCCCATATCCACCTTTACTCTGTCCTCAGGGCTTGATTAAGACTTGGTGACTCTAAAGTATGCCACCTCTAAAGGGACTCATTTACTTCATAATTTGAGACCTGAATGGGAGAGTGGGTCATCCCATTACAGAGAAAGGGGGTGGCAGAAGCAGGACCGGAATTCAGATCCCCTGACTTGTGAGGCCCCAGACTCCATCTGCCTATAGTGAGGGAATGACGGGGCAGGGGGTGACTGAAATGAGACTAGAGCCACCTCCTTGTCCTTTCCTCGCTGCCGTCAAGTCCTTTCCTAACCCGCACATTCACCAGGTCCTTAAGATGGAAGAATCAATTTCATCATTCGCCACTGGGTTCCGGGCTCGCAGTGGAATCTTCAGACAGTAAGGACAGCAGCTCCCTCATGTTCACTAAATATTCTCTACTCAAATTAGAGGAGTGTGCCACAATGCTGCTCAAAGCTCCCCGTTCTGCAAGCACTATCTGAGAATCCACGTGGATCCCCGAAAGGCCCAGCAGCATATCTCCTACCAGGAGGTATTAGGGAGGGTTAGCAGCCACACGCAGGGGAAGCTGCCCAGTCCCCGGTGCAGTGGCACCTGGCAGGAGAGGAAATGTGTGCTAACACATGGTGTGTTCTCAATCTCACACCACTGAGAAATAAATAATAACAGAAGAAGAGAAGGACAGAAAGATAAATCAAGTCTGGGGGACGTAGGAGCCATGGCAAGAAAGAAAACAATGAGTGTGCATTGACTAGATCAAAGCTGTCCAACAAGGGGAGCCACATATGTAATTCAAACTTTTCCAGTAGCCCCATTAAGAACATTAAAATAAACAAGTGGAATTAATTTTACCATAGATTATTTAAACAAATATATCCAAAGAATTATAAATTCCCTGTGTAATTATTATAAAATTATTAGTGAGATTTTTACTTTCTTTTTTCCGACTAAACCTTAGAAATCCGATGTGTATTTTATACTAGTTGCACATCTTAATTCAGACTCGCCACGTTTGAAGTGCTCAGCAATCACTTGTGGTTGGAATCTACAGTATTGGAGAGTGCAAGATTAGAAAATTATTTTTTTTCTTTTAAATAGTCCTGTGCTCTTTGAGGGAAAATGAGAGAGGACAGAAGAGTAAGGGGAAAAAGTGAAGAGAGAAAGAAAGAAGAGAGACAGGAGTATAGAATGGGGGCGGGAGGGTTTCAGACTCTGGTGTCAGGGCCACAGTGCTCAAGTGCATCTCCCTGGGCCTCAGCCCCGACCCTGTCCCATTAATCCTTCTATCTTAATCAGCTCTGGCTGCTATAACAAAACACCATAGACTGAGTGGCTTAGACAACACATTTATTTCTCACAGATCTGGCGGCAGGGAAGTCCAAGATCAAGGTGCGGGCAGGTTTGGATCTTGGTGAGGGCTCTCTTCCTGGCTTGCAGACTCTGCCCTCTCAGCTGTGTGCCCACAAGGAGGAAGCGCTGGTGTCTCTTCCTCTCCTTAAAGGGCGGTAATCCCATCATGGGGGCTCTTTCCTCATGACGTCATCTAAGCCTAATTACCTCCCAAGGCTCCACCTCCTAATACCATCCCATTGCGGGTTAGAGGTTCAACAAATGAATTTTGAGGGGACACAAACATTCAGTCCCTGACATCTTTCTTGGTCTCCCTCCCTGCCATCCACAGGCGCAGGTTCGGGTTCCTCTCCATCGCTGAGACCCCGGGAGCTCCCGCTGAATGAAACCTGGAGCCGCCCCTCTGGACCTGGGAGAAGGAGGAGCCCGCTCAGAGACCGCTTAGCAGCTAGAGCCCCCGCGTGGGGGGCGTGCCTGAGCACGGAGGTCAGGACGCCAGGTCCACCTGACACTGCACCAGGGGCAGCCACCAGGCTCCTAGCCCTGCGGGCCCTGTCCACGCAGCACGGGCCGGGTCCGTGTCCCTTCTTGCTCAACCACCCCGGGAACTCGCCCAAGTCTGAATGCTGCGTGCAGGTCCAGCGCCTCCCGACAGAATATCAGCCCTGCCTGCCTCACAGACCATTTAATACCTCAGCAGCCGCCCGGATTCCTGAGTTCTCCTGGCTACCGCGCGGTGTAAAGGAGCCGGGAAGCATTTCCCTAGACTCTTCTGAGATGGGGTACATTGAGGAGGGTTGCCATGCACCCCAAATTTCCATACCCGCAAGTTTGGTGAACAACATTCCCTGCTGGTTCCAGGAGCCTCACAGGAAGCGCAAGAGTTAATTCTGGGAAGAGAGTTTAAGGCGTCTCCACCTGGCTTTCAAGGACCCTCTGACCTGCACCTGGAGCCCAGTGAGCTGGTGTGTAGGGATCCGGTCTCTGAAACGCCAGCGTGGACCAGACCCAACCCCGCGAGTCCCCTGAGCGGCGCTTAAGCTCCAGCCCCACTGCGCTGGGTGTGCAGCGCGGGGACCCCGTCCCCCTGCCTCCGGGGCAGCGCTGACCTCGCGGCCACACGTCCGTGTTCGCCTTCCTGTTTCCGCTCTACCCACAACCAGCTGTACTTTATATATTTATACACAGCATAAACATATTTATTTATTTATAACATAAATAAAAGCGCACTAATCATAGCACAACTCAAAGAATTTGTAAAAGTGAGAATGCCTCTGTAATCACCACCAAGAACATGAACTAGAACCTCGCCTACATTTGGGGAAGCCTCATTTTTGTGCCCCTTCCCAGTAATTCCTCTTCAAATGTAACCACTATCCTCACTTCTCTCATCGTGTACATGCTTATGAACTTAATATAAATGGAATAATTATGCTACCTTTTAAATTAATTAATAAGCTATTTTTTGAGCAGATTTAGGATTACAGAATAATTGAGCAGAAAGTATAGACAGGTCCATACGCCTTCTGACCCCCACCCTCACACCCCACCATGGTTTCCCTGATTATTAACATCTTGAATTACTGTCCTACTTTTGTTATAGCTAATGAACCGTTATTGCTACGTTATTTTTTTGTTGAGATAATATTGGTTCATAACATTATAAGTTTCAGGTGTACAACAGTATCATTCATCCTCTGCACTACAGTACAGAATGAACCCTAAAGTGGACGTTAGTCAGAAACACTGATACATTATTCTTAACTGAAGTCCACTTTAGGTTCATTCTTTGTGTTGTACGTTCTATGGGTTTTGGCAAATGTTGACAAACGTGGTGAAGAGGACACCTCCTTACCTTGTTGCTGAACTTAGCAGAAAACCGTTTAGTTTTTCACTATTGAGTATGTTGCTAGCTGTAGGATTTTTGTAGATGTTTTGTATCAAGTAGAGGAAGCTCTACTCTATTCCTAGTCTACTGAGAGGTTTTTTTTTTTTTTTTTTTTTTAATATGAAAGTATGTTGGATTTTGTCAAATGCCCTTTGTAACTATTGGTGTGATCATATGATTTTTTTTTCTTTAGCTTGTTGATGTGATGATTACATTAATTGATTTTCATTATTCAATCTTTTGAATTTGTAACTTCTTTCACTCAAATTCATATTTGGGAGATTCATTTATAATGTGGCATGTAGCTATAGTTGTTCATCATCATTGCTGTATTTGATTACGTAAATATATCACACTTTAAATATTTATAGATATTATTGTCTGTATTTTGTTAATATATATATTAAATAAATATATTTAAATATACCACACATTCTACTATTGATGGACATTTGTCTTGCTCCATTTTCTGACTATTACTTAGAATACTGCTAGGAACATTCTTGTACATGCTTTTTTGTGCACACATGTTCACATTTCTGTTGGCTATACACCTAGCTGTGTCATAAGATGGGCATATGTTCAGCTGAAGAAGATACTACTGAACCACATTTCAAAGTGGTTGTAGCAATGTACATTGTTACCAGAAGTGTACTAGATTCCAAAGTTTTCCATACCCTCATCACCAATGAGTATTTTTAGGTTTTTAAATTATTATTTAAAATTTTTTTTAACCTTTCAATTGGATTATTGTTATTTTTAAATTTTAACCTTTCTATTAGTGGACAGGATGAGAGAAAGACCTGTCACATAGAAGAATACCATTGAACCTAATGCTTCCTGTGATATCTGGCATGGAATTTTTTTATATCCAGAAGGAGATTCTCGCCCTAGCAGGGTCAGTAGCCAGGGCAGGGAATAGAATGGAATCCCACAGGTCCTACTGGGCCAAGTTAAGTGTCTCTTCCCATTTCAGGATGGCCTTCAACTACCCACTCGATGGGAGACAGTGACATTATTGATGCTGTAGGTGTTGCTGTTGCACCACTTGAGTTGATGACAATTTATAAAAAGAGGAAATCCTCTTATACAAAATGTCACCTTGACTCATGGTCATCAGAGGCTTCTGGAGATGGGAAGGCTCAGGCTGTCAGTTAAAGCACGTGAGGGCCTGCACGGTGGCGTAGCAGTTAAGTGAACGTGCTCCACTCCCGCCACCCGGAGTTCACGGCCCGCATCCCGGGCGCGCACTGACGCACCGCTTGTCAAGCCATGCGGCAGCGGCGTCCCATATAAAGGAGAGGAAGATGGGCACAGATGTTAGCCAGGGCCAATCTTCCTCAGCAAAAAGAGGAGGACTGGCATCGGATGTTAACTCAGGGCTGATCTTCTTAACACCTCCCCTAAAAAGAAAAAAAACACATGAATAAACTTCTCATATATATACATATAATTTACATATATATAAATTAAGGTTGACTCAAATAATCTCTTACGATTGTTTTTCTCTTTATCACTGATTTTGAGCAATTTGATTGTGATGTGCCGGTTACTCCATCTTGGATGTAAACAGAAATCCAAGGGAATTTTCTCTCCTAATTTTCTCACTTTTGAATAAGTTTAAGTGTTTGAGGAATTCAGAGTAATAGCATCTGAAGTGGAAAGAAATCTCTCATGAAAAAATATATAGACTTCAATCCTGAGTTATGTTTTAGTTTTCCTGGGAATTCCACTTACATATGATTCTTTCCAGGAAATTCGGTACGTTGAGAGCAGGCATAGACTTGCCTTCAACCATTTGGCTCCTACTTTAATTAAATCACAGAGGAGGTTTGCTCTCTGTCTCTGTTTCCCCCCGTCTCTTTGTCTCTCTCTCTCACAGACACACACCTAGATGGAAAGGATATAAAATAGTCATAAATTCCAGACCTTGATTTTGTTATTTTGGTGTTTGTTGGGGGACGGAATAGGGGAGAAGAATCTGGTGTCCTTTTCATTCTTTTCCTTGGTGTCTTCAAGGTAATTTATTGATAACAACACATTTCCAGATCTTATTCTTACTCTATCTAAGTGTGAAACTCTTAACCACGTAGGTGAATAAACTCTAAAATCCAATACAAGATTTTTATACTGACAGTTTATTCAAACTTCACTGTGTGTTCAAATTTTCCTGTTTCTGTCTCTCGTCTGACCTTGTCCACACCGTCCTTTCAGATCCCATAGGTAATTTGTTGGTGCCAAAGTCCAGGGTGAGTGTATTTGCTACTCTCCTCTTGTCTATCAATTTCCTACTGCATATCATGGTTGATTCTTATTTGTGAACTGAAACGAGAAGAGAGGGAAGTAAAGTAACAGGCAGTGAGGATGGCTGAAGCCCTGGGAGTGGTCAAGTGAAACGGTGCTGCGAGGTCAGTAGTCCCTTCTATCAGGCTATTTCTCAAAATAAGTTTTTTTGGAGGAGGGCAGGAAACAGAGTTTCACATTCCACTATGGACCTGAGGATATTTTAGGCAATAGACTTGCAAACGTTGTTAATATATGATCTTTTCCTCAAGAAACTCACATCTAAGTAGAAATTTTAAATATATTATTGTATGTGTAGAGGCTTATAAGATAATAAAGAGATGTCAAGGATAATCTTGTTTTTTTTCAATCTGTAATTTCCAAGAGAAGATGATATTAAAGATTAAAATTTTGAAATGTTAAGAATATATTTCACTTTTTTAGCCATGGCTTTATATGAGAAGAGATTTGTTATGACTGATCATTTGATGTAGTGGAAATAAGAGTGTTTTAAATATTCCTTTCTAGTATCCTTCTTTGGGTGAAGCACCATGATCCATCATTGGTTAAATATCAAAATGTTTTTAAGAGAGTGGATAGGATGCAAACCCGGCCAAGATAAAAGAAAACTTTGATAGTTGCCCTAACCTTAACATAAAACGTTAAAACCTCACAAAAATGTCTATGATTCCTTCTAGTAGTCATTCATATAGTATACACATGATTTGTGATCATTAAATCCACAAAATATCATAAGTCTTTCAATTATGCATATGTATTGAATAATAACATGAGAGAGTATAAAAGAATATGCAGGGTAATAAGAAAAGGGGCAGAGCCTTAGAGAATAACCAGCAAAAGTTATTGTGTGTACAGTTTTAGATCAAAAGATAAAAGCAGTAGTGTGTTACCTAAAAGAACAGGGGAAAAAAAATAACTAAGAGGGAAGAATTTCATGGAGGACTCAATGAAAAGTATAAAATTTCAGAGAATTTTAGTTGAGATGACATTGTCAACATCCATAAAAGAGTAGAAGGCTATCTCTGCCAGAGCAGTAAGTGGTATTATGGGGCAAGAGCTTGACTGCACTGGGTTAATAAATGGAATGTGAATGACTTCTCTTTCTGAAGAAGAATCAAGAAAGAAATGCATGTAGATTCCGACAGATAACCAAAGTAATGGGTTGATACAACTAGGATTAAAACACAGTTTCTTAAAAGAAGATATGAAGTTCATTTGGGGGGTTCATTTATCTTAAAAACAGCAAATCTATGGATTACATAGGTTAACTCACGACATGACTTCTTCCTAGAGATTAGAATTGGCCGTTTGATTAAGTAGATTTAAAAAGGTTTCAATTCAATCATTGGCATCAGGGTGTGTTTTCCACTCTGCAAAAATCTAATCATGAGCACCAATACCTTTTCAAAGGTTTGGTAACCTAATCCCTTTGAGGAAATGGGTGTGGTCTTGAGAATCTATAAAACATCTTGCGAAGAGCCAAGTTCATTCTTCTCCAGAACCATTGTGCTTGGAGTTGGCTGATCTGTGGAGACCACTGAAATTTGCTGCTACCAGAAGGTGAATACCTAATCCTTGAACTGAATTTGAGAGAATACTTACTGAACAAGAACAGAAAAATCTGTTAACAGTACTCACAAGTGAGTACTCCATACATAAGAGCCATTTCTGATATTTTCTCTTAAACTGGGAACTTTAATCCATATATCTGTTTGTTTAGGTGGTTGCCAAAGAATTTAGTAGTAGAAATGTTTTCATTATTTTATTTTGAGGTTTTTTTTTGTGAGGAAGATCGGCCCTGAGCTAACATCCATGCCAGTCCTCCTCTTTTTTTTTTTTTTTTTTTTTTTTGCTGAGGAAGACTGGCCCTGGGCTAACATCCGTGCCCATCTTCCTCCACTTTATATGGACCGCCGCTACAACTTGGCCTGGCAAGGGGTGCATCTGTGCCAGGATCTGAACCTGGACTGCTAGCAGCGGAGCAGGAGCACTTAACTGCTAGCCACGGGGCCAGCCCTGATTTCATTGCTTTAAACTTACTCCATTATGTAGTGGCAATCTCTCCTCTTTCTATATATTTTATGACTTAATATGATTATTTATTTTTCCTCTTATTTTTTGTGTCACTTGACTGTTCATGTACAATTGTGCGGGTACAGAAGATAATTGGCAACAGGTAGCTTGCAGTTTTTTAGGTGGTGCAATAAATATATGCTAATTGCATTATGTTGCCATAGATAGTAGTTCATCTATCTGTGTCTATCAAGCTATTCATATTATCCTACCTGTATGTATGTATTTATGTACATGTTTGCATAACAGGTCTATACAGAAGTCTGGTCTATTACATGTGCTGAATTACTCAACAAACACTCATTGTTAGGTTGAGTGTTTAAAATGATGTGATATGTCTTCAGTTTTCACTTTCAGCCTTGGATTTCATTTTTCAGAGTTAGATTTTAAAGTGTTTGGGAACTGGAGAGATCTACAGGAAACTGATATTATTTTATATGAGGAAATTGTAGATATGAGAGGTCTCTCTGAATTCACCTAGTATGAAAATAAGAACTCTGTAGTATAACCAAATCCATTTATTTTAAAACATAATTGTCATTTGCTACTGATAATCATTTTGAATTGAGGTATACATCATTTCACAGAGAATGAGAATTCCAGATAGTGAGTCTGATTGGCTTACGAGTATATTGCTAATCTCTTTTTATCATTAATTTTGTGAATGTATCAGGGTTGATATAGGAGATAAGTTCAACTGCTTTGAAATTTTCAAAATGAAGGTAGTAGGTAAGATCTGAAGAAACTATACAACATTTAGTTTAAATTTAATCAACTTTCTCTATTAAAAATAAGGTAGAATGTGAGGAGAGGATGTTCTTAATGAAATATGCCAGGCCACCAAGACGAGTAAATTTCATTATATGAATTGAGTGCCTGTATGTCTAGCATGGCTAACCAAATGTAACGAAAGGTAAACATTAGGTGGTTCTCTCTTCTCTGGGTCCACAGCACGTTACATATTTCTCCATTATAACAATTTCCTTTTTTTTATATCTTCTGTCAAACTCTGAGCGAATGAGTACCAGAATATTGTCTTATTTACCGTGACATCTTATGATAGATTACTGTTTAGAGATCAGTAAATTGGCTTGCTTTAATGTAATCTTGGACACTAAAGCTTAGTTTTTTTTTTCTATCAGTAAGATATATATTTGAGTACTGAATCAATCATTTATTCAATGTGTGATTTTTAGACAAGTAACTTATTTTACTCAAACTATGTCAAGTTTCCTCATCAGAAAGTTTTGGTAAAAATAGAAAATGAGTTAATCATATTTTTCAGGAGATTAAAGTAGGTAACCCAGATAAGAGGAGTTAATCCAATGCCTAGAATTCGTAAAGGGTACATATTAGTTTCTACTATTATCATTTTAATATTATCATCATTAATGTTATCAATCTAGAAATGATTATATTCATAATGAATTCGTGGCCAGTTTCTAACCCATTCTACATGGGGCTAATCTAAACTTTCTCCCTGTACCTCAAGCTATCTCCTCATTCTAGGCATGTTTGAGTGAATGGCTTTATGTTCTATATCATTGGAAATTTTGTGGTCATCATTGGAAGTCCATAAATCCCCCTCACGAACTTTTATTTATAAATATATCTGTAGGCATCATCACCTCATTGCTACCTATTTTTCAAAGAGGTACCTTGAAGCTGATTTTATAATTGTTCAATAAAGCAATTGTTGACTTGATTTATTTTGGACCAAAAATAAGTTTTCAGCCTTGAAAATATTCAACCCCTCTCGTTCAAGTTCTCATAGACAGGGAAGATAACAGCAACCATATAATTATACAAAATATTTAGTCATAATCTATGGTTACTGAAAGTACATATTTTTAAATTAAATACATAATTTAACATGTTACTTGATGATAATAAAGTGAAGAACTTATTAAAAAGTAATCTTTGGGCTGATACTGTTTTACCAAGTGGTTTTCACATCCACTGACGATTCTTGCCTGAATATGTTGCTAATTATGATGATGGTAATGTGATTTTTCTATTTTCTAAATTCCTCTTACATTTATTGTTTGTCAGTCGCAGAGTTGGTTAATGCCTTGTTGACGTCATCAAAGACCCAGGTCTTCCATTTCTCTGTCATCCTCAGGGTGTCTCCTTGTTCTCTAGGCAAGTGCACATTGTGGTGACAAAATGATAACCTTGAGGCCAGCCCAATAGGTGCAGTGTTTAAGTTTGCCCACTAGGCTTCAGCAGCCCTCGGTTCACAGGTTCAGATCCTGGGCGTGGAATAAGCACTGCTCAGCAAGCCATGCTGTGGCGGTGTCCCATATAAAGTAAAGGAAAATGGGCACCGATGTTAGTCCAAGGCCAATCTTCCTCAGCAAAAAAAAGAGGAGGATTGGCAACAGATGTTAGCTCAGGGTTGACCTTCTTCACCAAAAAACAACAAAAAAAAGACACTTTCATGCATCAGGTTCAAACACTGTCCAGAGGAGCATAAAACGGTTGACTCTTCCTTATGTTTCTTTTCAGGAGCAAATATACCTTTTAAAGATCCTCCTAATAATATTTCCTTAAACCTCACTGGCCAAATAGGGTCAAAGGGCCATATAACCAATCACTGGCAAAGGGATAAGGATGATGGCTTTAGGTGAGATATGACCCACTCTCTGTGGCTGGGCATTGGATCTGAACTACTGATTCCTAAGTCCATTTAGAAGAGAGGGCATAAAAGAACAAATTGGAATTGTACTAGGGAGCTGGAACCCTGATGGGAAGGCTATATTTGACAAATCAATATGCTGGTGTATGAGGACTCTCTGTTCGTCCGCATCCTCTGTCTGTGATAAGCAATGCATAGTCTGTCCTGCCATACACACTAGTGTATTTGTACAAACAGGAATAATTCTCATGCCCCTTAGTATTTTCAATGGTTTTGAAGGTGCACTTCTTTGAAGGCCCATGACAAAATAATTTTCTTTTCTCTCCTTAGCAACATGGCTTCCAACGTCTTCCAGAATGAGTTGACCTGCTCCGTGTGCATGAATTATTTCATAGACCCAGTCACCACAGGCTGTGGGCACAGCTTTTGTATGCCTTGTCTCTGTGTCTGCTGGGAGCAAGCCCCACGTCCTCCTCGCTGCCCTGTGTGCAGGGAAACATCACATCAAACGACCTTTAAAACCAACATTGTCTTGAAGACACGGGTCTTCCTTGCCAGACGGGCAAGACCCTACCAATTCCCACGCTCTGCAGAACAGATGTGTGAGATACACCTGAAAACAAAGAACTTTTTCTGTGAGGTTATCAAGGATGCGCTCTGTTTGCTCTGCTGTAAGGCTGAGGAGCACGTGGCTCACAGACATTGTTCCGTTGACTGGATCGCTGAGGAATACCGGGTAAGCGATGGCTGTGAGAGAAGTTTGAACCTGGGGGATCCGCTATCTGAGAGATTATGAAAAAGAAAGTGAATATAAATATTATTCCTGCATGTGACATATAAAGCAGATATTGACTAGTGTTATGAGCCAAGCACTACAATAAACTTTTGAAGAAAGAACGTTCTCAATCTTACAGCACTTACATATTTACGGTTTAAAATCTTACAACTCGAGTTGATGGTGGTGATGATGTCAATCATGGTTGAAATTGTGATAATTCAGTGTAAGACCAAGGTGGACAAATCTGTTAATTTCAGTGATGATTATTGCCCACTATAACCATGATTACGAAATCACTAATCTAATGGAATCTATTTATAAACACTGTCTTTTAGCTAAAATATAGGATAGTAGGAGATAAGAAGTAGCATCACAACAACTAAAATCTGAGACAGGGTTCACTTAATGAAAATTGGTTAGGTGACAAAGCTTGAGGGCCAGTTTCCTTCATGGTTAAACCCGCTTTACAACTATAGGTTTATCCTATGGTTAAAAAAGTCTCCCCTATTTGACAATTGAGCTTAACAATGAAAATGCATTGGCTCTTTGCCCTCTTTAGTGATTATTTATCTTACATTCCCCCCCGCTACATCTGTTAGGATCTGATATTTTTAATATCAGCTTCTCTGATGCTCGTATTTATGGTTCTTTTGCAGCAAAAGCTCCTGAAGCAAATGAGGTCTGTGTGGGAAAATCAGAGAAATCTCAACAGAGAAACCAGCAAAATCAGAACATGGGAGGTGAGCAAGGGATTCTGTTTCTTTCAGCACAATCTTGGGACACGTAGTGATTGTACAATAGGAACTTGAGCTAAAATCATAATGTTTATGGTTTTCTACGAGTGACTGACCGACAGCAAAAAGAGTTCCACCTAATCACGTACAGAGAAGACTGTCCCTTTGTTAGGATATAGACTGAAATCATAATATTCAACTAAAAGGCTTTATTTCCTGAAGAACACTGCAACACTCCAAAATGTAGAGAAAAATCACTGTCATCACGGGATATAATAATTAGTGGATGAGATAAACACAGGGTTTCTCAGAACAAAAAAAAATTTTTGAATATTCAGGAAGATATTCACTGATTATTTGCATGGTAAAGGACAATTTGAAATTGGATATTCATGGGGATATCCAGTAGGTAAATAAGTGAGAACTGAAGACTAGAAACTAGAGGAATCATGGAGAAGTTGGGATTTTACAAAACTCATATTGGCTAACTCACGTATTATACGAGGGACAGTGCCGAGAGATGCAACTGGAAGTGTAACACAGGTTGGTTCAAAATGTGAACTAAATGCATGGCTGAGGAATCTGAATCTATCCTTTGTTGATTCAAAAATATGGGTGAACACCATTAATAGGAGAGGTGAAATAAAAGTAAATCTATATGCTCATTAGAGAAGTAAAATTTTCTGATGGAAATATATAAACAAACAATATTAAAGACACTTCTCACCATTGATAAAGGAATCAAAATGGGGCTGTGTGAATGACAAGGAACTATAACAAAGTTCTCTTGATTATTTAAAGTGATATCCTTAAAGATATAACTTAATATTTTTTCTTTGACATAGCCAGTGCCTACTGTGTCTTACTAATTTGTTCTAAGCCAATACAGAAGTAGACAAAAGGAACAGATTTTCTCGCATTCAAGGAGCTTGTGATGTAGTGGCGGGAGACAATTAACAGTCAAAATATAAAATTTATAGTATGATCCATTGTGATAGTTGCTTTTGAGAAAAATACAACGGGAAAGGTAAATAAATAAAGTAGCTTTGACAAAATTAAATTTTAAATATGGTGATCAGAAAAGCCTTACTATGGAAGATCACATTTGGGCAGGTACCTGCCTGAGGTCAGAAATTGAGGCACATGGCTGTTTGGGGAAATAGTTTTTCAGGAAGAGATAACTTAATATATCTCAAACTAATTATTTTCCCATACCGCACTTGTCTTTTGTTCTCCATTGTGAAGCTCCTGATATGAAGCAGAATGAGTGAGAGTAGAGAAATTTGAAGTCAGACCTAAAAGTTGAGTGTGACATTTATGAGAAGTAGCCTTGTGTGAAGCATGTTAAGTGCTGGACCTGCATGTAAGATGAACCAGAACTTTATTTGGGCACTGACATTTCCTATGACAGGTGTAATGAAGAGAAGCATCTGAGTGGAGAGTAGAGTAAGGGGACAGGTAATTTGGTGTCTTTTTACTGAAGGTTCATCTAATATATTCTAAGTAATTGAACTATATTGAATACAAATGGAAGCCTCTAAAGGAGCTTAAGCAAAGAAGAAATATGATCACAATACTTTTTCGGAAAGTTTATTCAGATTGTAGTTTAGAGAGAACATTGAGTGGAAGACTTCAAAATGAAAGTCAAGAAAGCAAGTAGGAGATAAGTGAGGAATCTTTAAAGGAAAGATTAGGAGTGCATTATCACAGAGAACAGGAAGTGAAAGGACTCAAGGGATATTCCTTATGGTAGAAAATGTGATTTGTTTGATGTGGAATATTACAAAGGTAAAATAAAAAAGTGATATGGGTTCTGCTTTCAAATTGGAGCATCACTAAGGTTAGAAACAGAGGAAGTATAGCTGGTTTGCGTTAAGATAAATTTAGTTTGAGAAATGCCGCACTTTAAGTTCCTGTGAGATATCCTAGCAGAAATACACAGTAGGAAATTGGATGAATGAGGCTGAACTTTTGTGGACGATTTGGCCTGGACAGGGGCATTTCACAGTTGTCAGCATATTCTAGGCATTGTAATAGACGGATACCGCATGAGAGTTTTTAGAAAGAAAAGAATCAAGTTTTCACATGGAAAGATAACTTGAGGAGTCCCTGTATTAATGGGTCCACTTGGGAGACAGGAGCTGGTGAATGTAAATTGATGGAGGGAAAACTAAGAGAGAGAGATTTGTTTGAAGCCCGTGGTATGTGGGTTTTATAGAAAGGAGAGTTGGTGAAATACGAAGAACTTCTTAGTAACATGCATATAAAAAATATGTGGCTTTAGCAAAGGAGGTTCTTGGTGAAATGAAGAGTGTGGTTTCATTAAAATGTTGGGAATGGAAGAGAGATTTCATTGATTTGAAGAACGATTGAAAGTTTCATAAATGAGTACAGTGAATGTACACCTGGGATCAAGAAATCTGCTTTGTTGGAGGTAAAAACGACAGCACAAAAGCCAAATAAAGACATTGGATCAATAGTGGATATTTTATTTTGTTTTCAATACAATGTGAGAAAATAACCCATGTTTAAAAGTTGAGAGAAAAGAAGGGAAAGAGAAAATGAAAAAAGAGTGCAGAGCAGGGAATTACTACTGGGAGGTGGCTGTCTATTCACCAACGTCTCTAAGGATAGTGCAGAAGTCAGCTAAGGCGTGGAGTGCATAGTCTTGGACAGGAAGCGTCAAGCCACACTCATACACCCAAGGCTCTGGTTTGCGTGCAGTTTACTGCCCTGGAAGTAAAAATTTTAGAGATGTCTTATCTTATTCTACCAAGTGATATTTGCTATTATTTCCTGAAAACAAAGAGTCATTCTGTAGCTAAAATATCTGAGGATAAAAGAGACCAAATGGATTGAGTAGTACTATATAAGACAATCATTAAATCACAAGTACCTGTTTTTAAGAAAATGTGGATATTTGAGGGAAAGTAGTTATTTGAGTCAAGATTTTGGCTTCTAGTGCAATCAAATAAACAATCAAATGAGTGGGGAAAAAAAAGAAAAAAGAAAGGAGTCCCTAAATTTCTGTTTTCAATAAATGTACCAAATTGCTAAATGTCAGAAGACAAACGGTAGATAATGAGACATGGATAAAATCAGCCTGAATATATGATCTAATTAATCCATTGTCACTTCAGGGTTATGTGACTCTACGGAGGAAGATGATCCGTGCTGAATATCAGAAGGTGTGTCCATTGCTCTACAAGGAGGAGAAAGATCATTTGGAGAGACTAGAAAAGGAAAGGAAAGAGATTTTGCAACAACTCAAGCAAAGTGAAGACAGCATGGACCTAAAGGGGAAACTCCTAAGAGGAATGTATGAGGAGCTCAAGGAAATGTGCCGTAAACCAGACATGGAGCTGCTCCAGGTAAGGACTGAGGAGTGAGAGTCCCGGTGCTACTTGATACTGCCCAGGTTCTCTTTGTCTTCCATCACATGTTTGGAATGAGGCTTTCTGATGCTGTGATAAGGGTTTGACATGTCTGGGTAATGCTAACGACCAAGGGTCATTCTTGCCATACACAAGAACAACAAAGGTTTGTGAAAGAGTAGGTAAAAAAAATTCCTAGAGAATAATTTCTTCTACAATTCTCCAAACACACATTCAACTACTGAACTACTGCAACAGAGAAGTTTGTCTGAAGATATATGGATATGTATCTGGACCTGGCAACAATTTGGGAATTTGGGAGAAACGTTGCAATCTACGATTCGTTTTCCCTTTCTGTTTCCATGTACATGATACGATTTGCTGAAACTTGGGTTCTCCCACGCTTGGGAATAAGAATTAAGTCTCCACTATGAATCTTGTGATGTATGCTAAGTCTTTATCTTGTGTGTTTTTCTCTTTACAGCATTTTGAAAACATGTTGAAAAGGTAAGTTTGCCCCTATATTAAAGGTTTGAGAATTGTAACAGTGATCAGACTGTTGATGCTGAAATGGCAGTGTAATTTATTATGATAATATAACCTCTTTCATAATATATTTCTTTTTCCTTTCTCGTAAAGGTAGAAACATTTTGTTGTTTTGTTGAAGGCGAAGTTGGGCAGGCATTTTATTTGCAAGGTTCTGGGCAAAAGTTGCATGAAGACAGCTACCATTCCTGACTTTAATTTTTAGAAATGTAAAAACACATTAAGGATATGCCCCAAAGTCATGACAAGATTATGGGAGATTAAGTATTTCAGAGAAGTTTACAGTGGGAGCAGGGAGAGAACAGGCATAGGGAGGATCATCAAGGGTTCGGGGTTTCCATGTGTAGCACATGGCGGCCTCCAGCTTCAAATGGAAAGTCTGTTTGATGCACTAAGTGAAGCTGGGTCCTCGGAAGCAGAATCCCTGCCCAAGCTGAGCTCCTCACCCTCTAGCTGTGGTTAGATAGATGCTGAGCATTTCAGTGGTGACTGGTGTGGATTAAAAATCAAAGTGCCCTTCCTGACTGTCCTCAATTTGGGGCCCTTGTGCATAGCTCTCTGATTGGCTGAGAGGAACCAGGTACAGTCATGATTGCTTTGAATTGTGTGCTAGGATTGAAGTGTTAGGAGGTGGGATTGGATTTAGTTTAATTAATTCACAAAATTAATCAATAGTTGCTTCATTCCCTAGTTCGTGGAGTTACAGTCATAACCCCTGATCCTAATTATGAGGATTTTAATGAAACATCTTCCTTAGGATGTAGATATAATCATTGTGATGAAATCTTTGATCTCAGCAAGAATAACTAAGTGTCCTTCTTTGCAGGAGTGAGTCGGTGCAGCTGCACGTGCCCCAACCTGTGGACCCACAGCTCAGTTCATGGCCCGTCACTGGGCTGATAGGCAGGCTCACCCGATTCCAAGGTAACAGGCAGCCTTTTGGTGATACAGCTGCACGTTCCCTTCTGTTAGTAATCTTTCCGCAGTGCTCAATCTATGGTTTCTTTTCTGAGAACTTTTACTACCAAATCTGCCTTTATAGAAAAGTAATATATGTGGGAAAAAACTAACTGATATATAGAGAAAAGCCAAATATCATAGATTGTAATAACATATCTGGAAATAAACAGTAAGACAAGATATTTGATGGCCTGTGGCATGCTGAGGCATAGTGTTACCCGTTCATGTGAAACATGTAAATCTGCATGTACAGTCCATGTTTTAGGTAATTGTGGTTATCGTTGGTAATGAGATAGAGAGTTTTAACTTTTGTTTTTAAAACTTTTTGTAATAAATGCACTTTATAAAGAGCATAATTTATTCATATTAATATAAAAATATTTGGTATAATCAATGTATTAAATACGTGAAATGAATGCTTATACACAACATCCACAAAGTAAGCTGAAAATGTATTATTTCAATAAATTTGTGCTTTTTCTTCTCAAAAGAAAATTCTCACAAAGAAACCACTTCTTAAAAAAATATGATTTTTTCTTTCTTTTTATTTTAGATTTGCATGCTTTAGTGAAAAATCCTTAAATCTGAGGCAAAGTGATCACTCTTTAGGAGTAATAATAATATTTATTATTATTTTCTTATTAATTAGTATTATTGTATATTTTCTGAGGAGATGGGCAGGCTACTTTTGTAACTGACTGTGAATTATTAGTGAGCTCCTAATTTCAAATGTTTCAGAGAAAATAACAGAGAGAGCTTAGCAATCTCTCTCTTCTTTATATATTTCCAGAAAATTCAATAATTTCTCTCATTATGTCTAGTTAAAGACTTTCCTGTTATGAAACCAGACCTACAGACCTTGGGCTACAGTAGATTTCTAAATCTCTCTCACTGTCCTGGCCCATTTCCAGTGATAAGCTAGGAAACCTAGACGCTAGGTAAAGCCCATGTCCATCAGGAGTTTATAACACCATTTGTTAAGGTGACTGTTTCCTTCTTCCTGCAGTGTATGTTTCCTTGGATAATGAAGTAGTCACTGGTCACATCCCACTGTTTGAAGATCTGAGACGTTTTCTCTTTGGTACTGATCATCTTGAAGTTGCCAGTAATTCAGCAAGATCTAAATATTTTCTTGCCTGGGGAGCCCAGTCATTCACTTCTGGCCAACATTACTGGGAGGTGTATGTGGGGGACTGTTGGAACTGGGTCATTGGATTTTGTAATGATTCTTGGACAATGAGGAATGACATGGTCCTTGACTCAGAGGGAATCTTTCTCCTTTTTTGTGTCAAAGAGGACAATCGGTGCAGTCTCTTTACCTCTTCCCCAGTGTTGCCTCAGTACGTAGAAAGGCCTGTAGGCTGCGTGGGGGTGTTCCTGGATTACGAATGTGGTACAGTGAGCTTTGTTAATGTGGCCGATAGTTCCCTCATTTGTAGTTTCCTCTCGTGCTCCTTCTCTTCTCCTCTCAAACCTTTTCTTTGCTCTGGACTCCCATAATGAGGGACAGGGCAGAAACCTGACCACATTTGTCAAGAATACCAAGACCCACGATAGCTAAGTTAGTGCCTACTTGATTTTGTTTAACTGCATCTTCCTTTATAAAACATATTGACTAATTTCAAAAGGGCTGATAATGTTAAGTCTATGAATTTGTTGGTTTTCTTTAAATAAAAATAATCTCAGAATACTATGCAATCTTTATTCTGTGTCTTGTCTTTTCACTTGATTTCTAAGGTGGCTGGAGGTGAAAGGATAGCTGGGTGTGTTTACTCAGCTTATTGGGTTAATGCAAGAGCACAGGTTTCTTCTTAAAGACTTGGAATTAACTTCTTCCTGCTCTGCATCTGCTAAATCCAGTGTCTGCATCAAGTCCCAGTTTTAAAATCTCTTCTACATGGAATTATTTTTAAGCTCTGGAACAAATGAGGTCACCTTGTTTTGTGTACTCAGAACACCTTGTACTTTTCTTTGTAAAACTCACAACCTAATATTGGCCTCCCTCTAGTTTACCTATTATAAGCGAAGGTTATGTCTCCCCTACATACAGATATATTTCAAGTAGGTAACAAAACTTAAGATATGATTGACATTCAATAAGAGTTTGAGTAAATTAATAGATACAGAAGGTAGTAAATAAAAACATGCCAAACCAGTGTTAAAAAGCCTACTAAATGTAACCAAAATAAAATTAGAATACTGTGGAATACTATCTAATAAAAATGTGAATTAGGCTGCCTTTACAATTCATAGGCTCAGCAAATTATAATAGAGACACAAAAGATTGATGGATACATATCTTAACAGAATGACATTCATAGAGATAATAAGACTACGTATCTGGGAGATTTCAGTAATTTTAATAAAGATACCTATAGTGACAGTTACCTTGAATTTATACTTACCAGATCATACAGGAAAACTTTTTGCTATGGAAAATAAATAATACTCAAGAGACAAATCACATTTAAAATGTCCTAAATTTAAACAAATCCTAAACGTTTCAAAGTAATGGTACATTAAACTATTTTAACTATGTATTTATTATATTTATTTTGTATGAAGAATCATATACACAATGCTGAATATTCCTGTATTTAATTCACTTACTGTAAGATGTGGCAAAGAAAATATACAACCAGAGTTTCAGATCTGTGGTTCAGGGTTTATTTCAAACAGTCTGGTAATGTCTCCTTTGGTGAGAAGATTCCTGGGAACAGAGTCTGAGAATGACTGAGTCCAGGGATGAGTGGTAAATCTCATCCAGGGGTCTAATGACAGAGGAGATGCATGATGGATTATTTGATGACAGAAGCAATATGAACACATAATTCTATAGCACTATATATTTTAATAGCATCATAATCTTCTAATAATCTTTGTATTTTATTTAATTTTATTATATATTAGAATAAAAATATTAAGATGAACAAATAAATCAGTAAGGGAGAACAGCAAACATTCATTGTGGAGAGATAAACAAAGCCAGGTAAACTGAAATAAAGTTTAAATAATTTGTGTTTCATTCTCTTCCATTGTAAGAATAATCGATATCTGAGAACATGTTCTTGAACACGAATTTCTTTATGACAGGACCCTTATAAGAAGAATTGACATTAATTCTTAATATTCAAGAATAATTCAAGAAAATATTTATAAGAATACATCATAAAAAGTGACTAGCATTTATGGAAAGAGTCCTAGATGTAGGCAGTAGATGGTGGGAATTTAAATAAATTACCTCTTTCAGTACTCACAACAATTATAAGTAGAATAGAAATAAAAACAATAATTTCTATTTTTCAGAGGAGAGTAATGAGGCAAAAGAGTTAAGAAATCAGCTCAATTCACTGGAATGAAGAATTATATGGCAACAAATTTGACAACCTATAAGAAATAGATAAATTATTATTAGAATTATAATAGAATATTAAATAGAAACATACAACCTACCAAGACTGAATTATGAAGAAATAGAAAATCTGAACACTAGATTACAGATTACTAGAGTAATCTTTACTAGATTACACGTAAAGAGATTAAATCAATGATCCAAAACCTTTCAACAAACAAAAGTCCAGGACTAAGTGGCTTCATTGGTGAATTCTACCAAACATTTAAAGTGGAATTATTAACAATCCTCCTCAAACTCTTCCAAAAATAGAAAGAAGCGAACTCATCCAAACTCATTTTACGAGGCAAGCATCACCCTGATACCAAAACCAGACAAGGATACCAAAAGAAAAAAAAATTACAGGTCAATATCCCTGATGAACATAGATGTAAACGTCCTTAACAAACTTTAGCAAATTAAATTCAACAATACATTAAAAGAGTCATAGGCCATGATCAGGAGGGATTTTTTTCAGAGATGCAAGGACGGTTCAACATCTGCAAATCCGTTAATGTGATACACCTCGTTAATATAATAAAAGATAAAAATCAACGATCATCTCAATAGATGCAGAAAAAGCATTTGACAAAATTCAACACCCTTTTGATATAAAGTCTCAAAAAAGTGGGTATAGAGGGAACGTACCTCAACATAATAAAGGCCATATATGACAGGCCAACAACTAACATCATATTCAATAGTGAAAAGCTGAAAGCTTTTCCTCTAAGATCAGTAACAAGACAAAGATGCCCACTCTCCCCACTTTTATTCAACATAGTATTGGAAATCCTAGCCAGAGCAATTAGGCAAGAAAAAAAAACAAAGGCATCCAAATAGGAAAGGAAGAAGTAAAAGTCACTATTTACAGGTTACATGATATTATACCTAGAAAACTCTCAAGACTCCACCAAAAAAACTGTTAGAATAAACAAATTCAGGAAAGTTGCAGGATACAGTCAATATACAAAAATCTGTTTCGTTTCTATACACTAATAAGAAACTATCAGAAAGAGAAACTAAAAAAGCAATTCCATTTACAGCTGCATCCAAAAGAATAAAATACATTGGAATATATTTAATCAAGAAGATAAAAGACTTGCACACTGAAAACTACAAGATATTGATGAAAGAAATTGAAGATGACACAAATGAATAGAAAGATATTCCATGCTCGTGGATTGGAAGAATATTTTTAAAATTTCCATAGAACCCAAAGCAATCTACAGATTCAATGCAATCTCTATCAAAATTCCAATGACTTTTTTTCACAGAAATAAAACAAACAATCCTAAAATTTGTATGGAACCACAAATTGAATCACCAAAGCAATCTTGAAAATGAAGAACAAAACTAGATGCATCAAGTTGCCTGATTTCAAACTATACTGCAAACCATAGTAATCAAAACAATATGGTATTGGCATAAAAGCAGACACCTAGGTCAATGAAACAGAATAAAGAACCCAGAAATAAATCCACATACACATGGTCAATTAATTTATGACAAAGATGCCAAGAATATACAAAATGGAAAGGACAGTTTCTTCAATAAGTGGTGTTGGGAAAACTGGACAGCCACATACAAAATAATGAAACTGGACCACTATCTTACACAATATACAAAAATTAGTTCAAAATGGATTAAAGACTTGCATGTAAGACCTGTAACCACAAAACTTGAAGAAAACATAGGTGGTAAGCTCCTTGAAATGAGACTTGGCAAAGAAAACCATCAACAAAATGAAAAGGCAACTTACTTGAATGGAAGAAAGTATTTGCAATTCATATATCTGATAAGGGGTTAATATCCAAAATATATAAAGAACTCATGCAACTCGATAGCAAAAAAAAAAAAAAAATTGGATTAAAAAATGGACAAATGATCTGAATAGACATTTTTCCAAACAAGACATACAGATGGCCAATAGGTACATGAAAAGATGCTCAACATCACTAATCACCAGGGTTATGCAAATCAAAGCCACAATGAGATAACACCTCACACATGTCCGAATGGTAATCATCAAAAACACAAGAAATAATAAGTGTTGCTGAGGATGTGGAGAAAAGGGAACTCTTGTACACTTTTGGTGGGAATGTAAATTGGCACAGTCATTATGGAAAACAGTATGGCAGTTCCCCAAAATATTGAAAATTGAGCTACCATATGGTCCAGCAATCCCAATCCTGGGTATATCCAAAGGAACTAAAATCAGTACCTCAAAGAGATATCTGCACCCCCTTGTTCATTGCAGCATTATTCACAGAAGCCCAGACATGCAAACAACCTAAGTGTCCACTGACAGATAAATGGATAAAGAGATGTGGTATATATGTATTCAATGGATTATTATTGAGCCACAAAGAAGAAAGAAATCCTGCCATTTGCGACAACATGGATGGACCTTGAGGGCATTATGCTAAGTGAAATAAGCTAGACATAGAAAGACAATGATCATATAGTATAATTTATACATGGAATTAAAAAAAAAAGTAAAACTCATAGAAATGGTGAATAGAATGGTGGTTTCTAGGGGATGGGGGAAATAGGAAGTCATTGGTTAAACGGTACAAACTTTCAGTTATAAGACGAATAAATTCTGAGGATCTGAGGTGCAGCATGGTGATTATAGTTAGTAATATGGATAATGTACTTGAAATTTGCTAAGAGAGTTAATCTTAGGTGCTCTCACCACACACACATACATAAAAGGTAACTGTGAGGTGATGGACATGTTAATTAACTTGACTGTAGTAATCATTTCACAATGCATACATATAGTAGATCATCACATTGTAAACTTTATATATAATTTTGTCAATTATACCTCAATAAAACTAGAAAAAAGGAAAAAGCATAGTAAAAAGAAAAAAGAATATACAGTGTAATGAAAGTTAATAAATTTTAGCTACATGCTACAAATTGGACAAATCTCAGAAACACAATGTTGAGATAAAAAAAGGAAATCACAGAAGAATACACAGAGTATACTATTTCTATAAATTCCAAAACCTGCAAAACTGTACAATGTATAATTGAGGATTAGAAACACAGATGGTAAATGATAAAGGTAAGCAAGTAGGTGATACAGACCAAATTGCCTGAACAGTTGTTGCGCTTAGCAGGAGAATGGGAAAGGCAAGGGGCACACACTGGGTTTGAGGGTTAAGGACGATATTTATTTTTCAGAACACAGGTGTTTGTTAACTTGTTTTTAGTTCTAATTTACACATATTCCATACGTATTTTTGTATCTGTTAAATATTTAATAAAAGTCAGCAACACTGTAAATATAACCACAATAAACCAAATGAAGCAACGCTGCAGCTCAGGTGCCCTGGTGTTCCCAGTTTGCTCCTGGGCCCTGCAGATGCTGGGAACTAGATGTTGGTCTCCTGGCTGAGCAGAGCAGACCATGAGGGTTGTTGTGAGTAGGGGCAGGGTTTGGATGCGCTGGGCAGATGCTTTCTCCAAGTTCACCCAGCGGGGGAAGAGTGGGTGGAAGGTGGAGAGCCCTGGAGTCCCAGAGCCTGGAGACAGGGCGATGCTGCTGGTGCCAATGCAACTTCTGCTGGGAGCCAAGCAGCCTCATGGTCTGTAAGAGTTCTAGTTCCTCTACAGCCTCACCAACACTTAGTATTGTCAACTTTTATTACTTAAACCATTCCACTTTTTAGTGTGTAGTGGTATCTCATTGTAGTTTTAATTTGCATATATATTAGCAACGACTAATGATATTGAGCATCTTTTCATGGATGCTAGACTGAATGTTTGTGTCTCCCTAAAATTCATATGTTGAAACCTAATCTCCAGTGGGATGGTATTTGGAGGTCGGGCATTTGGGGTGATTCGGTTATGAGGGTGGAACCCTCAGGAATGGGATTAGTGCCCTTAATCCTATTAATGAAGAGACTCCAGAGAGCTCCCTCTGCCCTTTCTCACATGGGAGGACACAGGAGAAGACGGCTCTGTAGGAACCAGGAAGAAGTCCTTCACCAGACACCGAATCTGCCAGCATCTTGACTTTGGACTTTCCAGCCTCCAGAGCTGTGAGAAATAAATTTCTGTTGTTTATAAGCCATCCAGTCTATGGTATTTTTGTTATAGAAGCCAAATAGACTAAGACAATGACTTTATTTGCCAACCAGGTACATTCTTTAGTGAAGTGCCTATTCAAGTCTTTTAGACTGTACAATGGTTTCATTGGATTGTCTTATCATTGAATTGTGAGAGTTCTTTTGGATACAAATCCTTTATCATATATGTGTTTTGCAAATATTTTCTCCCAGTCTGTGGCTTATCTTCTTAATTTTATTAATTGTCTTTTTTGAAGAATAAAGCTTTTAGTATTGATGAATCCGTCAATTTTTTCTTTTATATATCATGTTTGGTGCCATATGCGAGAAATATTTAGCACAAGATCACTAAATTTCTTTTTTTTGACATTCTATAGAAGTTTTTAAACCTTTGGCTCTTACATTTGGGTCCACAAATCCATTTTGAGTTAATTTTTTGTATGGTGTAATGTGTGGATGAGGTTCATTTTTTCATATGAGTTCCAAATATTTAAGCACCACTTGTGGAAAAGTTTACCCTTTCCCCCTTGCAACATTATCGTGGCATCTTTGTTGAAAGCCAATTGACCATATGTGTGCTGTCTCTTTCTGGACTCCAGCTCTGTTTCATTGTTGTACATATTTCTATGTCTTGCTTTACACTAATATTTCACTGTCTTGATTACTGTAGCTTTAGAATACATTTTGAATTCAGGTAGTATAAATCCTCCAACTTTGTTCTTTTTGAAGAATATTTAGGCTACGTTAGGACTTTTGTGTCCCCCAGTAGTTTTAACAACTTTATCGACATACAATTTGTATACCATAAAATTAACCCATGTCAAGTGTAAAATTCAACGATTTCTGATAAATTTACTGAGTTATGTAGTTATCACTATAATGCAGTTTTGGAACATTTTCATTACCCCAAAAGTCTCAGGGAATCCCTATTTGTGTCTAGAGATGTGCTTTTGCTGAACCTTCCGTATATAAATGGAACCATGTGATATATGATGCTTTGTGTGTCTTTTTAAACTTTGTGTAATGTTTCAGAGTTTCATCCATATTGTAGTGTATGTCAGTACATTATTATTATTATTATTTTTTTGCTGAATAGTATTTTATTGTATGGATATACTACATTTTGCTTATCCTTTCTATAGTTGTGGGCATTTGAATTGTTTTTACTATTTAGCTATTATAAATAATGTTATTATGAATATTTGAGTTCAAGTCTTTGTACAGACATGTTTGCATTTCTCTTGGGTATATACCTAGGAATGGAAATTCTGGGTTTTCTTCTAAATTTATCTTTAACATTTTTAGAAAATGTAGAACAGTTTTTCCAAGTACCTGTACTGTCTCACATTCCTACCAGCAATGTATGAGGGTTCCCATTTCTCTACATCCTTAACAACATATGTTATTATCTGCAGTTTTCATTACAGCTATTCTATTGGGTTTGTAGTGGCATATATAACTGTGGTTTTAATTTGAATTTCCTTAATGACTATGAGGTTGAGCATCATTTTGTGTGCTTATTAGCCAGAGTGGCAACCCACATACCATTCATAAAATAAATGTAAAATAAGTAAATGTGAAAGGCCTTAACTTACCTATTAAAATAAAAAGTATTTCTATAGGCTCAAAATATAAGTCCCAACTATGTCTGTTATACAAGTAGCACACCTAAAGCAGAATGATTCAGAAAGGCTACAAGTAAGTTATACAAGGAAGATGGAAAGACCAAGAAAGCAGGGTCTGTGATCCTGGTAAAAACAACTAAGTAGAATTCAAACCAACAACATTGAATGTGACGAAGAAGCACACTTGAGTGCTGTCAAAACTCACAATGAAAAACTAAAAATTCTGAATACTGTGTACCAAATATACGGCAACCATTGTTATAAAGCAAAAAGTTGACAGAGGTGGTAGGAAACCTAGCTAGAAACACACTCAAAAGAGAAGATTTTATACAGCACTTTTAGTGCAAGACAGATGAAGAGGCCAGACAGGTAAGTAAGGATACAGAAAACCTCAAAAACATAATCAATACTGTGGATGTTGTCTGTATTTCTACACTGTTGTTTATTAATATTTCTCTGTGATGTAATTTATAATTGTTTAGGGAATATTTCATGTGCTTTGAGAAAAATGTGTATTTGCTATCATCAGGGCAAATAATCACACAGACACACACACACACACACGCACAGACACAGACACATAAGCACACACACACAGGGCAGTTCTGACTCAGCTTCAGTCCCTGGCAGACGCTGTGTCTCTGAGACTTGTGGGTGGGGCCTTCTCAGAGCTCCTGCCCTGCCCCAGCTCTAAGTCTGGATTCACTACAGGTTTGTGTCCTTTCCTGTGTCTTAATTTTTTTCCTCTTCCCTTCTCTGAGCTGAAGTAAGTTTTCACCAGTGCCCAAGGGCGATAGTGTTTCTTGAACTTCCCGCAGTGGTTTAAACTTTTCTTATGTTGGAGAAACAGAGAAGAATGATCCAGAGACCTTTGTATATGACGTGATCTTTAGATTCAATAGAGCTTGTCAAAAGAATGTAAAGTCTTCCCTTCATTAAATAAAGCAAACTTCCTCCCTCTGATTGCAATGTTTCCTGAATTCCATCCTCAGAAATATATAAGCTTCCCAAACATTGCCTCCCCTCGACGTCCCACAAACACCCAATTTCCTAACTTCTAATACTAATTCTCCATGTTTGCAATTTATACATATAAAGTCCTATAATATTATTTTTGTGTCTAGATTCCTGTGCTTAAACTTATGTTTGTGAGATTATCCATTTTGTTGCATGCAGTGAGAGCTTGTTCATTCTTTCTGTTGCATAGAATTCCTTAGTGTGAATATACCACAACTTATTTAGCCATTCTACTGCAGATAAATATCTTTGACTTTAATTTTGGGTTCCTATAAGCAGTGATGGTGGGAACAACATTGTGCATATCCCTTATCAAGTGTGTGTATGTATGCATTTTTATTGGGTATATATTTAGGAGTGGAGTAGCTGAGCCATATGAATATTTTATGTGATTTTGCAAAAAATTTTTTATAAAGCAGTTGTATGAATTTATTCTCCCTTCAGACATCAGTGGAAATTCCATTTGTTCTGCATCTTTGTCAAGAGATAGTAATATATTTATTAATAAATTTTGGTCATTCTTATAGGTGTTTAGTGGTTCAACTTGTGGTTTTAATTTGCATTAATTTAATGATTAATAAAGGTAAGGACCTTTTCACCCATCAAGTCATTTAGTTATCTTTTTTTTTGTGAGATGCCTTTTCAAATATTTTACCCAACTTTATATTAGATTTAGCAACATTTTCTTATTGAATTTTAAGCATTCTTTGTACGTATTATGTTCTATTTTGTTGGGATTATGTATGGCAAATATCTTCTCCAACTCTAGACTTGCATTTTTGCCATTGTAATGGTGTTTTTTAGTGCATAAAAATCATTATTTTTAATATAGGCCAGTTAATATTTTCCTTAATGGTTACTATTTTTAAGACTTGTTTAGAAACCTTTCTATTTGAAAATTTTATCCTATTGTTTTTCCTTTCATATTTAGAACTTAAATCCATCTAGAAATGATTGTGTATGGTGTCAGGTAGGGGCCAATATTCATTTCTGTCCATTAATATATCCAATTGTTCCAGCAATGGTCTTGTCTTCTTACAATTTCAGTCTAGTGGGGAACAATGATAATTCACAAGTTTTCACGTAAGTGACGAGAATTAGAAAGGAAAGCACAGTGTAGGAATAATGCCTGCTCTCTTATATTGAATTTTAACTTTATTCAGTCACCACGGCATCTATCATCTTACTTCCTGAGAGTTCAGAAATAAGGCAAAAAAGAGACTATATTCTGTGCTATGCATCACGGGTGGTGATTTTTATGAAATGAATAAATAAACAATGTATACATACAGATTTTTTTAATTGTCACCATGTTCAATGATAGTATAGTAAATGTGTTTTCATTACATTAGAAGGAACCTAAAGACAATCAGATATAACACATACGTCTTATTTGAGAAGACCCAAAGAAAAGGGTTCCCTCAGATACTGGAGTTCCCCCAACATCTGGACAGATTCCTGACTTGTCCATGGTCAAAAGTGAGCACAGCAAATGATAAGCCTGAGACAGGAGAGAAGGAGCAAGACGGGATACTATATGTCAGGAAACTGAGCAATATTAACAAAGCTCACAGTTCCGTTTTCATAATCTAGGAACACTCCTACCTGACCAAAAGATGTTGGCACACACTGAAACAAAGGTGAAGAAGTGGTAAGTAGATTGTAGTGAACATCCTTAACACATCCCAGAAGAGAATCTCTCCCATTCCAGTAACAGCCACAGACCCTCAAAGCCCATTTCTAAGAATCCTCCACATCTACCTCCAAGTAACATCTTCCAGAGGTGAGGGTCTCAGTACCCCATTCAAGAAAACACCCAGATCCTGAAGCTGTACACAGCACATCTTGAGGTCACATCCAACCTTCATGCTTCTCAAATCTCCATGTAGGATGACATGAGTATTGGGTCTTTTAGGATCCAGCATAATATTCACTACAAAAAGAAAAAAAGAAACATATATATACACATATAAATAATGAGATCTTTAAGGTCTCAGGGAAATGCAGTTTGACCTAAAATGTTACATTACGGAGCTATATGAGGTCAAGAAAGCAAGGACAATTCTGTTTGTAATGTTTAGTCAAGTAGAGGATTATTAATATCAGCAGAGCAAACAAATTTTTAACCACAGACAATGGAAACTTTCTGAAACTCCAAACAGTAAAAGTCTGATTTAAGACTAATTTCTTTGAATTGAATTTTCATAACAAAGTGGCTCATAAATTATCTGCCCTTAACCCTTTTCAGCTATCAGAAACCAGTAACAGAAAAACATTTCTTAGTTCTAAATAAGGAAAATGTTGTCATTTGCCAGAAGTGTGAGGGTTTGCCATTTATTCAAACACTTTTCTAGAAAACTGAAGGAAAATCCATATACATCTTTTTCTGAATTGGACATATTGGGCATTTTAGAAGCGTTACTTGTGAAGATTTTTCTCAAAACTCTGCTGTAGTCCCTCTGGTCCTCACACTCGGCTGCCCTGAATTTTCAGATGTAACATTAGCACGTCATGATGTGAGTTAGCTAAAATTATTGTTTTTGTTAATTTGGCTAGATTTTCTTTCCTAAAAGTGATTCTGTTTACAATTTTTACATACGTATTCACATTTTACATTATATTAATAATACATGCCCTTTGTAAAAACTAATAATTAATATAAAGAACAAAAAAGCACTAGTAAATATACACTCCCTAAAATCTATTCCTAGCATTAAAACTTAAATACATTGTATAAATGTGCAATTTTATTTGTAACACTGAATAATTTTCCTTAAATTTGAGCATTTCTCCACATATTCAATTTTCCCTTTCCTATGTCATTCTTTTTGCATATTATATAACTCACTAATTGTGAGCCTGGGTCTTATTTAAATTTTCCACCAGATTCCACTCTTCATCTTGCAAATGTGATGAAAAGGATATACTCAGCTATGAAAAATTTGCATGGTCAAGTGATGCACTTATTTCTGAAAAAAAAATACAATAATTAATAAATGGGGAAAAAGTACCCACATGATCCCAACAAAATAGTACATCCTGGGCACACTGCTAGTGGGCTGCCCCTCACCTAGGAAGTGGCTGAGCCTGACCAGAGGACTGCCTGGCTCTTATTCCCAAATATGCCTGACTCAAAGATGATAGGGATACAAGCCTAGTGGTACAAATTAAAGAGAAAATAGAGGTCATATTACTGTGACCAAAAAAATTAACCTAAATATCCTTTTGTAGATTTTCAAAAAGCCAAAATAGATTATTATTGACTTTTGCATGGACAATTATTCTTTTGGCTTTTACATTCATCATTTCACAAAGTTTGTTTGCTCACTGATAAGGTACGAATAAAAAATAAAAATTCTGGAGAATTCTCTAGAGGGAAAATACTCTCCCAGTACAGCAGCTGGAGTGATGGAAATATGTTTTTGGAAAGAAATGATGAAAGTTTAAGGGAGGGTAGATTTCAGCTGAGAGAAAAATTTCCAAGTAGGTGAATGTTTGCACCCTGACACACCATTCCCCAGTTTTTACCTGGAACAGCTCCATATCTGGCTTATGGTACATTTTCTTCTTAAGATCTCCCTCATATGAGCCATTCTGGCTGTATTTTCCTGGAGTTACTGAAAAATATCCTTGCCTCCCTTTCAAGTATTGTAAATGATGCTGTTCTTCATGGAGGAATGGAGGCATCTTCTAATACTCAATGCTGATTGCTTCTCTCCTTAAATTCATATCGTCCTGCAGTGACATTGGGTGAGTCAGAATATAAACCCATTTATCCGCCTTCTCTTGAATCTTGTTGATTCTTCTTTGTTTCATGACACATCACTGTTAATACTTAAGACTTAGCCTTGCCAATTCTCAGAACCCACAAAACTTTGTTTCTTTCCTTTTTTTCCCCACACTAGGATCAAAATTCTTTTATCCAACCAATTCCACCCACTTAATAAACTCTCCATGAAGTGTGCGTTGAGAGTCATCAAGAAAAATTAATTCCTGGCTCCTCTCTTTCAACCCACATGTTAGGAAAGCCGCCCAGCTGGTGCTTAAAAGGTGGATTTTGGAGTTAAATAGGCTGGATTGGAATCCATTATTTAACCCTATTTCTGAGATTTTATACATCATCTGTTCTCACCCCCTCCCCCATTCTCCTTTCTCCTTCCCTGTATTATTATTCTACAAAGTACTATCATATGCTAAGACATCATATATTTACTTGTCGACTATATTTCTTCTTTGAATTCGATTTTAAGCTGCATCAGCAAAGGGATTTTCTCTGTCTTGTTTACCGCTATTTCCATTAACTAGAGTATACAAAATATGAATACAAATACATATGATATAGCTAATTCCATCCCTCTCTAGTCCTCATCTTATTTCTCTTATTTTATTTCTCAAGTATAATATCATATCATATATTTTTAGTTATTTGATTTCTGTACCTTCCACTGAAATGTGTGACTGATGATGGTACTATTGTATCACCAGCAACTGGAGAAATACTTACACTTAGGATAAACTCCGATGTTATTAAATGAACGCTTAAATCTCAATTAATAAGTACATGTCTATTATGGTGATATTTATGTTTTAGGTGTATCATTTAGAGAGTGGTTTTTAGATTCAATTTGTGAGGCTAAGTCTAATAGCCATGATAAGTATAAAAACTAAGAGGCACTCATGAGAGATAATAAAGGCTTGAATTAAGGAAGCAGAAATTAGGAATGTGGAGGACAAGATACAACTGAGAGATATAGGGACTGGTATAATGTGAAAATTGAGGAAGAAAACAATGTCTAGACTGCATTTCAGTTTTCCAGTGTGGAGAAGGAGGTGGGCAGAGGTACCAATGCCTGATATCAAGAAGTCAATTGAGGAGAACCTTTGAAGGAGGCAATCTAGTGGATTCTTTTGGATGTGAGATACTTAAAGTGGTTCCAGTTTATGTGAAGAACCTGACTAGTATCCAGATGGCTTTACAGATCTGCACCTCAGAAAAGAGAATAGAACCTGAAATAAGGATTTGAGAGTCCTAATAATAAAGTGGCTTCTTAAAATGCACATAAGAAAAGAAGAGGAATAAAAGCAGAATGTTTAGTGAAGTGAAAAAAACTTGCTTTTATTTTGGTTTATTGAATATAACTTTCTTTGTGAGACGATTTTGTGGTACTATCTATTGTTGACTAAAGAAGAGAATGTTCGAAAGAGGCTCATAAGATGGAAATTCAGCTGAGGTGGGAAAAGCTACAGTAGTGCTGGCCTGAAGTTGTTGGACATTTTCTAATATGTCTTTCTTACCATAATCTTCATGATTTTCTCTTAATTAACAAAATACAAAGTATATATTGACTCTATGATAGTTAAATCTTTCAAATATCAAGCATTTGCCAACTATGCGTGGGTATTGATTTTATCAAGGAGAGTAGCTTGGTGTGCCACGCATGGGTGTGCAGAGTAACTATGAAATTATACAAGGTTCTACCAAAGAGACAGCAAAATCTACTGTGCATACAATTTCCTGTACAGCAGAGAGAACCAGCCTGTGTTTACCACAGAAACTAAGAGAGAGGACATTTTCACGGAAAGAGCAGTAGAGTGTCAAAAGTCTGGAAAGTTTAAGAGGTGTGAGAACTGGCAAGATTCCATCATCCTGGAGAAGTCTATCTTTGCCCAAACAATGGTAGTAAGCAAGATCCAGGCAGAAGCCTGACTGCAGCAGCCTGAGGAATGGAATGTGTGGTGACTTGCCTTTCAAGGACTTCCTTTTCAAGAGAAGGAAAAAGAGAAAAGTAAGAGGGCACTGAGGGATGAAGGGGATGGGTATTTTTGTAGGTACATGCTTCTCCTGAAGGGTTGGGAGCACTGAATGGGGGATTAACATTTTACAGCTGCAAAGCACATTTTAACTCCCTATCATTATCCCTGTCCTACCAGCTCTTGTCTTTGTCAAACTCAGTAATTTTCCTGGTTTTCTCATCAAAATGTCACCACAGCCTCCTGCCATCTCTCTGGCTGTTCTTCCCATTTCATCACTTCCTGCTCTACTTCCTTAGATCGGCTCTAAGAATTCCACATTCTTCTGCACCTGTTGAGTAGGAAGTACCAACTTTCCCTAAACCCTGACGTGGACACCAGCTCCAGGAGTTGAGCTCCTTTCAAACGCGCGATGAAGCTTAGCTGGGCAAAATCACAAATGTTCACAAAGATCTGATCTCTTTCAATGGCCTTTGTCTTATTGAAGAGTAAATGCCTTTACTCCAAATATAAACCAAATTTTAAAAGATGGTCTAGGGGCCAGCCAAGTGGCGCAAGCAGTTAAGTGCTTGCGCTCCGTTGTGGCGGCCCGGGGTTTGCCGGTTGGGATCCCGGGCATGCACCAACGCACTGCTTGGCGGACCATGCTGTCGTGGCATCCCATATAAAGTGGAGGAAGATGGGCATGGATGTTAGCCCAGGGCCAGCCTTCCTCAGCAAAAAAAAAAAAAACAAAAAAGAAGAGGAGGATTGGCAGATGTTAGCACAGGGCTGATCTTCCTTACAAAAAAAAAAAAAAAAAGATGGTCTAATATTTCCTAAACTCTTCCAAGGCAATGAGCTCTTAAAACCCAATATATCCTATTAGCTTGCAATGCTCTAACTCTAAAGAGCTAATGATAAAATGGGAAGATATTAGGTGAAATAAAATTTGGGAACCAAGAGAAAGTCTCTTAAATCCTTCCATGAGAGAACACTAACTTCCTGGAGAACCTGCACAGGTCTGGCTTAGGGATGAGACAGGCGGGAAACTGAACGCAACAGTGGAATTGCTGAAGGAAAGGAGGAGAGGGTATAGCATGATTGCAAATCTCATCAGCCAAAGCATTCACTTGATCCATTCCTTCTGCCCTCCACAAACAAAATCCCACAATCCCTTATCTTCTTGTTCACTAAGTGCTTTTAAGGACATGAAGTCTCGATTTACTCTTTTGTTAGTTTGATTTTTAACTAGAATTTACATTGATCGATCGATTCTTATATATTAAAAGACACTGCTCATTCACTTTGATAAATTATTTAATCCTGATAGCTGGGTGAGTTAGCATTATCATTATACTAATTTTACAGGAGTGCAAGTTGAGGGTTGCAGAAGATAAATAACTTTTCATTATCATAGCTGGTTAGTAGTGTAGGCCTGTCAGATTAAAAAAACATGTACATTTAACACCATTCTCTCCCCCTTATCTTCTGTGGTATATCTCTTCTGATTCTCCTTCTACATCAACAGTTATTGTTTTCACTCTTATTCTGGTTTCTTTTCTGCCGCCCCTTGTAGATTGTGTCTCACTATTTTTGCTCTTCACTTTTCCTTGGATGATGCCACTAATCTTGAGTCCTCAACCAGCACCTAGGTATTTGCAATCCCCTAATATAAAGCTATAACTAAAAACTGTCTCCAAGCTGGCATTTTTAAAATACTTATTGGTTAAATCCAATCAGATCTTAACAGACATCTCAAGTCCTTTGCCCCGTATGTCATTATTTTCATCCATCTTCAACCTTCTTCCAAACCACTGTATTCTTTACTTAATTTTTTTTTATTAAAAGTAAATTCTTTTTTCCAATCTTTTGTTAAAGTATGAACTATTTCAAACTTTATTTTAAATATGAATTGCTTTGAACCCAGTGTAAGTTTTTAAATTTTATTAAAGTTTATATTCTTTATACTCAGCAAGGCTGCAGTGACCACCAATTTCTTCTTTTATTAACCACAGCATTAACAATTGATAATGTAATATTTATTATGTGAAGCGCTGGTTTTCCTATTCTTCTTCCTTCAGCCTCAAGATGAGAAAAACAAAATTCCCTGTGGTCTGAAGGTTTTAGTTTTCTGAGAAATATAAGACATAAAGAAACAAATACAAAATGATCAGCTTGCTCCTCTAATACAGACATCTACAGGATGCTCCTAGAGTGGACCAATAGGAGCAGTCCCCAAAATTTCAATTCTTTTCCCTTGCCACTACTCTGGGAGAAATCATTGATTAGCCAAAGCTTGGGGGCCATCATCATATTTACAAAAGTTTAGCCAATTTTATGAGTGAAAAATGAATTATTTTAATTGTTTTCTCCTGATTACTGTCTAGATTAAACATCTTTTCCTGTTAATGTTTTCTCTTGGAAGAATTAGCTCTTCATATTATTGTCAATTTTATATTGGATGATCTATTTTTTTTTCTGTTTATAAATAGGGGTCCTGGGCCGGCCCCATGGCTTAGCGGTTAAGTGCACACGCTCCGCTGCTGGTGGCCCGGGTTCGGATCCCGGTCACGCATCGACCCACCGCTTCTCTGGCCATGCTGAGGCCACGTCCCACATACAGCAACTAGAAGGATGTGCAGCTATGATATACAACTATCTACTGGGGTTTTGGGGGAAAAATAAATAAATAAAATCTAAAAAAAATAAAAATAAAAAAATAAATAGGGGTCCTTATTGCATTCTGCATAAAAATTCCTTTCTTTTTAAACTCGTGCATATTACACCTGTTTTTCTTTGCATACCAAAGATTTGTGTCTTTATAAGAAAATGCAAAAAGAGGAAGGAAATTTTGAGAGCATCTAACCAAATATTCCCTGGGAGAGGAATTGTTAGCCAGTAGACCATACAGTTTATGTCAAAGCTATTGTATAGTGAAGGTGAATCTATCAGGCTTGTATCAGTCAGGGTTCAACTGGAGAAGCAGAAGCAATAGGAAAGAGAGAGAAAATACACATGCACGAGGAATTGACTGATACGATGATTATGGACACTGGCTAAGCAAGTCTGAGAACAGCAGGGAGTTCATTCAGGAAGGGAAAACAGGAGCAGGCTCGAACCTAACCGGTAGAGGCAAAGATGTTGTCCAGAGGCGGTCAGGAGCAACCGGAGGAATGTAGACCCACTTGCTGTTTGGGATTTTATTCAGGGAATGCCTAAACTTTCCTTTAAAGGCCTCCTGTTGGTTAAATCAGGCCCACCTGGATAATCTCCCTAGCCTAGAATGAATATTAGGGACTTTAATTACATCTGCAAAATCCCTTCACAGCAGCACCCAGCTTAGTATTTGCTTGAATAACTAGAAGACATGTGAGTATGCTACAATGGCCTGTGCCTTCCTTACATCCCTGTAGTTTAATCTTGCCAGGTAGACACATCACAAAACCATCACAAGGCTACATACCATTAAGCATGAAAAAGTATAACAAGTGTTTCATTCTAAGCTTAGTACACAGAATCACCTACTGGGAGAATAAATGTATCATCTTGGTAAATATTTGTTATTGTAATGCTAATAATACTATAATGCTAATAATGCTGGTAAATTGAAATTTTGGTTTCTTAAATCACCCTCTGTGAGCTTGACTAACATCAGTGCATTTTTATTTTTAATTTTATATTCTTCAGTTTATGAATTGTTTTGTGGTGGTGGTTGTTGCCACGTGGATGCATTGGTTTTAAAACGTTAAAATCAGTTTAAACACACATACACATACACATAGACACACACACACACACACACAAGATATCATGGACTAAATCGGTGTTTGCAAGTATCTCTATGATATAATGTGCTCACTAGTATACAGTATTTTTTATTAAATTATTCTCCATATTATAGAACATTCAAGTTATATCTTATTTATTTATTTAGCTGTTGAAATTAACGTCACAGTATATATCCCTTTGTGTATATCCTTGTGTGTGTGAGAAATTCTGTATGAAAGTTTCCTGGAGATGATATTGCTAAGGATATTGTTAAAGGATTTGTGAATATAATGTTTTGAGAGTTATCTCCGGGTTGTGCAGTTAGAGTGGGATGGCCCTGCTCTGGCTGGAGTGGTCTGACTCCTCTGAGCTTATGTCCTAAACCATCCATTGAACGAGAAGGGGTGCAGCGGGTGGGCACAACTCAGATCCAGGCAAATTTCATGGTCACAAGCACCCTGCAGCCCCCAGCACCAGGAACCAGGACTGCACCACCTGCGGGGATCTGGTTGTTTAATGCTCTGGGAAACAATTGAGAACAAGGTCCTTAATAAACAGGTTTAATAAATAGCGGCCTGGAGAATGGGATTATAGGATCTGGGGTTCAGCAGGAACACATCATGTTGCATCCAGCAATTAGGGAGAGTACAGGAACCAGGGTGTGGTGGGGAAGACTGGAAGCACAGTTAGAAGAGGAACCAGAACACACCCATGTGCCTGCACATGTACACACACACACAGGCACACGCACGCACACACACATAAACACACACACAGCTCCTCTGGCTGAGATTCCAAATTCCTTTCCTGGTTGCTGGGGAAGCAGGAGCCAAGGGGTAAGCAATAGGCAGGGGCCTTGGCTTTTGGCTACAAAGGAGTCACAGCAAACTCTTGTGAGCTGGTTTGTGGCCCCTACTTTTCAGCGTTGTCATCGGCTACTCTGTATCTGAGGGGCCTGCAGCCCTAACCCGAGGACTGACAGAGCACCTGGAGGTACTGAAAAGCTGTTGGGGGCTGGCACTGTCTGTGGCTGGAGAGAGTTTTGATGGGTGTCAGTAGCACTTGCAGATAGTATGTAAATTATCTTTCAGTTTAAAAATGATGTTGATCTTGTGTCATTCTATTATTATTATTTAGGTCTTGTAGAATAAAGTTAACTATTTTCTGGAAATCTAATCAGACTGATAATACTTGAGGTTTTCTTTGGCACAAAAACTTGGCCCCCAAAAATGGATTAGAATTTACCAGTGAGAAAATTGCCCTTGGTTGCTTAACAAGAGATTATTTCTGCATCCAAAGTTATTTTTTTTAAGAAGAAAGGAAATAAGAGAAATAAGTATTGTTTCTTTGAAAGATCATGTGACAGGAGTCAAAACACTTCCAATCATTTTTCCAGAAATTTATAGTCAAATATGCAATGTTAAAAATGTATTAAATGTATTTGTATTTTATCACCTCTTTTTAATTTTATTTTTTATTTATACATATGGATTTCACTATTTTATTATTTTTGTAACCTTTTAAAAATGTAAATCATATTGAATTCATTTAGCTTTATGTTGTTTTCTTTGGAAAAATATTTAACTAAATTTGTAAGTTGATCTACGGAAAAAACTTGAGTACATAAAGGTAGAGCTGGTCCCTGGATTCAGCAGGCGCCTGAATTCTGGCTCAGGGGTGCATGCCATGCAGGCCCAGGGCAGATGGGCGCCAAGTTCAAGAGAGAGGTTCGGCACTGCCCCTGGATCCAGCAAGCAGCTATGGGAGCAAGCCCGGCTCCAACAAATGCAGTTCAAGCGCTAGATGGGGACTGGGATCTTTTGGTCTCCTTGGACCAAACTCAAGAAATCCTCATTTCACTGAGGCTGCCTAGGCAGTGAAGAGCGCCACGTGGGCGGGGCTAGGGGACAGAGACCCAAGGTCTTCCAGATGCAATGCCTCAGACACAGGGTCTCAGGGAGCTTGTGGTACAAGAGAGAGCTCCCATCACCCAGGGACTGAATCTCAAGAGGGTCGGAGGAAAAGCCTTAGGCTCCATTCGCCCCAGAAAGTCCCCAGGAGTAGCCACTGCCCAGGGACCAGGAGGGGCTTTAGGGCCTAAAAAGAGCGGTTCTCCAGGAGCTCACAAAATGTCCCGGTGTGCAGAAGGGACTGGCAGTGTCAAGGAATCCCGGCGGCTCCTTCAGAGAGTGGACACGAAAGGAAGGTGGTCCGAGTGTCCCCACAGAGGCCGGATCAGCCGGGCTGTGTGCCGGGCCCCTAGAGGCCCAGCCCTGGACTCAGGAGGGGGAAGCCTGCGAGGACCCTGGGCGGGGACCCTGCGGCTCTTTGCTGCGTGGTCCTGGGGCTCCCTGGCCCCACCCCCGTCTCTGCCAGCGCTCAAACTTTGACAGCTTCGCGTGCCTTTCTCCGGAGCCTGCTCCTGCTCCTCCCTGAGGACCCAATGGGCTCCTTCACTCTGTGCATCTGCAGGGAACACAGGAGGGGGCCCAGTGCAGCCCAGAGGTCCCTGGTGGGGAGCAGGCGGGAGGAAGCAGCAGGGTGGTCCTAGAGCCTCTCTCCTGCCCTTTTCCACACTCAGTATCTGCACCCCTCTCCCCCAGCGTCTGCAGTCTGAGGGAACCCAGGTCGGCTTGGCTCCTGGCCTGAGAGGGCAGGGTAAGTTGGTGGGACTGCTGCCCAGAAAAGACCAGGAACCCCTGTGCTTGACTGAAAGAGCAACTGGGGGCAAGGAGAGGGGAGAGCGGGAATCCTCTGAGGTGGAAAAGGTGACATCTGCATTTCTTGTGGTGTTTGCCCAGAGCTGGTCCTTCTCAATGTGAAGAGATCAAACGTTCAGGCTGGGAAGGTTCAGAAAAACCAGGTCTAATTAAACGGAGCATCTGAGTCTCACAGCCAAAAAGCCAGAAATCCATCTGGGGCTGAGTTGCTAGGTCCCTGGCTTCAATTCCATTTCTAGGGTAAAAGAGGAAAAAGCTGTGTGGAGATCAGTAGTAATGCTGCCCACTCTCTTGGTCAGTTCTTTCATCAATTGACATTATTAGATTTGGAAGGAAGAAAGAAGTCAACTTACCATTTTTTTTTGAACCACCTGTAAGCCAGGCATTTTATAAGCACTAAATCTAATCTTCACTTACATCCTATAAGATTGTAATTTTGTTCCCAGTTCACGAATCAAAACTTCCCCTCCCTAGCTCCAGTGCATGAGTCCTGAGGGACAGTTCCACAGAGAAGGCAGAGGTCACAGGCTCCGGGGTGTCCCCTACCACCTCTGGTAGGCAGAAGATGAGGAGAGCACAATTTCCACATCAGGAAACTCAGTCTAGTCCAGTGTGCCCCTCACAGCCCAATCACCTGGTTATTGATTCCAAGAGCCTTAATTGCATGGAGTTTCTCTGGGAGTGGAGTTGGGGTTTAGAGGGGAACCAGAAAGTTCTGCACAAGATCCCTTTTTTCCAACCAATTCTATTTTGTATTGGGGAGGCAAAGACAGAGGGAAGGAAATGAAAAAGGAGAGGGAGAAGAGCCCTTCAATTTGATGTAGACGCCCTGCCCTTCTGCTGCACAGCTCGCTGTACTGCCCGGTAGGGTGTGAACAAACTCAGTTGGAGTCTGAGTCAGAGTGGTCCCCTGAGGAAGAGGAGCTCGAGTCACTGCCCTCAGCCTCCCAATCTTCATCTTCATCCTCACTGCTGGAGTCTGAGGAGTTCCTGCCTTCCTCGTCTTCCCCATCTTCCTTATTTTCTTCTGATCTCGGTGAGGCATGAGAAATTCCAACAGACTCGGGTGATTCTGTCTCTGGAGCCCGTAGCCCCTGCTCCTCTCCAAGGCCTTCTTGAGGACTCCTTGCTGATGGGGACTGCGGATCCATCCGTCTGATCTTGGGGTCCGGGCCTCCCCTCATGCTCATGTTCCTACGCTTAGCATAGGTTGCTTCTCTGTATTCAGCGTATTCTTCAGGAGACAGACTCTGGAGCCAGTGATTCAGGTCCACTCTGTACTGTTTCTGCAGCTCCTCAGCCTGCTTCTTATAACGCTCCTTCTGGCTCTGCGGGATGCGCTGCCAGCGTCTGCCAATCTCCACCATGCGCTCCCTCAGGGGCATGGCCTGCAGCTCCCTACTCAGCCACAAGTCCTGGTAGAACTTCTGGTATCCGTGCATGGGGGGCTTCTGGGGTTCTCCATGGAATTTCATCTGCTTGGAAAAACAGTTTTCTGGGGAAGACTTCACTTCTTTCACATTTCCCTGAAACTTCTTTTGGGCTTTGCTTGGGCCCCTCTTGGGCACATCAGATTTCTTGGGGTTCTGCACTAGATCAGGGTGGTCTTCCCTGAATCGAGCCAGTTTCTCCTCAAACTCCTGTTTCTCCTTTTGGAAATCTTGACTATATTTCAGCTTCATCTGCTCTGGGAGCTCCCTGTACTCCTCAGACAGGAGCTTGGTCAGCTCCTGGTTGCTCAGCTTGGGGTGCACTTGGGAGTACTGGGCCCGCTTCTCCCTGAAGAAGCGCAGGTAAGCAGTCAGGGGCTTCTTGGGGAAGTCAGGATGTTTCTTGCGTCTTTTGCTTTTGGAGAGATTTTTAGCATCTTCCTTAGGTTCCAGGACTAATTCTTTCAAAGTGTGAAATTTTCTCAAGTTATAAGAAATCTCTAACCATTTGAGTTTGCACATTTCTCCAGAAAAATCTTTAAAAGCTACTTTTCCCCAGTCCATCTGTGACTGGGTGGTTCTGAATGTGTGTCTATCATTGGATGGAAGGTTATTGTCCATGCGTTCCAGTAATTTCACAATGTCTTCTTTGCACCAGTGGTCTCGGCTTTCAGGCAATGCCATTTCTGGGTCTTTGGGCCACTTATATGGTCCCAGCAGTTCAGACACCTCCGCAGGATCTCAAACTTCTTCACTCTCAATACGCAGCAGGTGAGTTATTTCTGGAAGTCCTGCAGTGTGTGTGATTCTATGGTTCTGAGGAGAAAAAGAAGGAAAGTTAGTCTGTAATGTGACAAATGAGAAAATCACACCCCACATGGTATGCGTCCTTTATATAATTTACTACTCTTCAGGACAACTAGCCCAACTTCTGAGTTGAGATTAATGTTGAGCATTAACACGCTTCATTTACACTATTAATAATCTTCAATCCCCATCCCAGCATACTTTCCCATCAATCTCACCACAGCTTGTCTTAACCACAAATGAGCAAAACAAATGACCAGCAACTCACTCAAGAGACACAGGATAAGAGAAACGGTAGAGTGTGAAAACTATTAAAATAAAACGGAAAGCCCTAAAAAGGAAAGGACTTTAAAACAACAATGAGATCCCACTACACAGCTATTGAAATGGCCAAAATCCAAAACTGACAGCACCAAATACTGGCAAGGATGTGGAGTAACAGGAACTCTCATTCATTGCTGATGGGAATGTGAAACGGTACAGCCATTTTGGAAAACAATTTGGTGGTTTCTTAAAACACTAAACCTACTCTTACCATACAATCCAGCAATCACGCTTTTTGTATTTGCCCAGAGGAGTTGAAAACTTACGTCGGGGTGTTTATAGCAGCTTTATTCATAATTGTCAAAACTATAAGCAACCGAAATACCCTTAGGTAGGTGAGTGGATAAATAAATTGTGGTACATCAAGACAATGGAATATTGTTGAGTGACAAAAAGAAATGAGCCATCAAGCCAGCAAGAGACATGGAGGAAACTTGAATACATATTACTAAGTGAAAGAAGTCAATCTGAAAAGGCTACATACTCCCTGAGTCCAACTGTATGACATTCTGGACAAGGTAAAACTATGGAGACAAAAAAAAGATCCGTGGTTGCCAGGGGTTGAGGTTCAGGAGACTGATGAATAGGTGATCAGAGATGATTTGTAGGGCAGTGAAACTATTCTGTATACTGTACAAGTGGGTACACATCACTGTACTTTTGTTAACTTTAGGATGTACACAACCAAGAGTGAACACCAATGTAAACTGTGGACTTTGGGTGATAATGATGTGTCAATATAGGTTCATCGATTGTAACAAATATACCAGTCTGTTGCAGAATGTGACAATGGGGGAAGCTGTGTACACGTACATTGGGGGCGGCAGGAGGCATATGGCAATGCTCTGTACTTTCTGCTCCATTTTGCTGTGAATCTAAGCTTCTCTAAAAAAATAAAGTGTGTAAAGAAAGGAAAGGACACACTCCATAGGGCCCTGAGCATAGCCACATACTAAGGACAGTCCAGATGGCCAAGATTGAATGCCCAATTGAGGAGCTAGAAACAGAAATGAGACAAGCCAAGGAGACTCTCCGGATGTGCAACCAACTGTGATCTCTTTAGGAGATAGTCATCAAAATTTTATCCTTAAGTAAGTGACTGAGTTACAGATTCTTCTGTGCTTGTACAGAGGAATAAATGCTTTCTAAGCAACCATACTTTTTCTGCCTTTAAATGGCAAAGATTTAATGAGAATGATAGAATATTTCCTCTATTTATTTGGTTAACTATTACTGGTATTTAGGACACAGTGAAAGTTTTACTTCCCTCAGAAAACTCCCCACAAAATACTGATACCTCCTAGAACTTAAACCAGTGGAAGATCTGCTAACTACTATTTCCTCATGTCCTTTATCCATCTTTTCTTTTGTAATCTATTATCTCTGGTACATGACCAGATCACACCCCAAATACTCACAAGAGCTCCTTGCACAGTCTGTTTAGGAGACTCTTTTATTCTCAGACTAAGCCCACGCAGACATATTCAAATAAAAATGTGGAAAATTATATAAAATTGCCTTTAGAAATGATATGTGGAATATTTGGAATCCGTATCTAGGGATGAGGAATCGCTCTCTTTGGAATTATTCTAAAAGATATGATGATGTGTTTAAAGCAACAGAAATGGAAATGCCATTGTGTTGTTGGGGGCGCTTTCATGAGCCAGGCATTTTTCCAAATGTTTCACACTCGTTATTACCCCATGACATAGATGAGGAAACTAAAAACACTAAGATAGTTTATGTTACATAAATTATAGAGATGTTCAAGAAAATATATTAAAAAATAAGAGACTTTAAAAAGAATCATTCATTTTTTTTGAGGAATCTCCATACTGTTTTCCATAGTGGCTGCACCAGTTCGCACCCCCACCAGCAGTGTGTGAGAGTTCCCTTCTCTCCACATCCTCTCCAACACTTACTGTTTCCTGTCTTGTTAATTATAGCTATTCTGACAGGCATGAAGTTATATCTCATTGTAGTTTTGATTTGCATTTGCCTGATAGTTAATGATGTTGAACATCTTTTCATGTGCCTGTTGGCCATCTGTATATGGGGAGGAGGGTGAAAGGGATGATTAGGCACATGTGTGGTGATGGATTGTAATTAGTATTTGGGTGGTGAACACGGTGTAATCTATGCAGAAATAGAAGTATAATGATGTACATCTGAAATTTATACAATGTTATAAGCCAATGTTATCACCATAACAAAAGTCAAATAAATAAATAAATAAAAAGAACAATTCAGAAAACAGAAGAGATCTTTGTATTAGATATAACATAGCAGAAATTAAAACTCAATGGAAGATTAGGAAAATAAAACTGAAAGGTAGAATGACAACTTAAAAAGTTGTAAAATAGATGCTATCAGTTGGGAAAGCAGGAGACAATCTAACACAGATAGTTGAGGAGATAATGGTAAAGGGGATACTAACAATCTTGTCAGTGATGTGAAGGAACCTACATGGAGCTGAGGTTCCAAAGTCTAGCAACAGTGGGAAGCTGAACCTGACGGGGGCAAACAACCTCCAGAAGAAATTGAGGGACTACAGATGTGTTTGTATATCCAGAGAAGAGGTTTTCAGTTCAGAGAGTTTGAGGATGAGTGTCTGATCAGTTTAGAGAAAGTAGAGGCAAGAAAGGTAAGAATTGCAGGATGGAGAAATGTTATAAGAAAAAGGAAATGTAATCACAGTACACCTCATGGCTCAGGTATGATTTTCATTTTATCTAGAGGTAGTAATTGATATAATAATTCATCTAACAAAAAATACAATGGGAAGATGAGGGGAAAACTGGTGTATACGTGTGTGTTGGGGGGGTCAAGGTGGTAAAGAGCTAAATATTTCATTGTTTGTAAAGTCAATAGACATTATTTACATTAAGAAATATTAGAATAAGCATAATAAAAATAATCAGATAGAGTAGGACAGGGACTCTCTGTGTTGGTAGAGACACAAAGGTGAGGAAGACATATCTCTCATCAGAAGCTCATAGATATGAACAAATAAAATATCCATAGAAAGTGACTATTATGGAGAAACGTGCAGGTCCTTGTGGAGCTGATGGGGGAAGCACTTCTCTGCATTTTGTCTTCTGCACTAATACACAAAAATGGTCTTTTTACCAGCCATTCATTGAAAGAACAATCTGAGAAAAAAATGATTACACACATGCACACACAGTACATTTACACTAAGCAAATCAGTTATTTTCAATGTTCTGTTTTATTCTATAAAAATACTCGCTCCCATCTATTCCTAACACAAAATAATTGATTACCATTAGATTAATTTTTGTTTAGCTATAACTTCCAGTTCTGAGAAGTCTAACAATTGAATTTTCTCTTCTCTTTGATGTTAACACCTTTGCATTTAAGTGACCTTGAGACAAAGAGTATCCACCGCTGGAATAGGAGATCAATATATTTAATATACTACCGGTGATATCAGACTTCCTATACCATCCAAAGTGTTTTCACATGTGGCAATATGTAAATCTCAAGTTAAAATGACAACCAGTGCGTCTAATATATTGGGCTTTAAAATAAATGACTGGAGGTCGTGGAAATTCCCACTTGTAGACCAGAGAGAGTGAGGAATTTCCTCTGCTGTCTGGTGTTCCCTGTGTCACCAGTGTTGCCTTTTCACAGCCATCATCAGCTTCTCGATGGTCACTGGTCACTTTAAAGTCCAAGGCTACAATCTTAAGTTCCTAAAGAAATATTACTCTTCACATTCTACAACAAGGTTTTCCAATTAAGTTTTAGATATCATTCCAAATAAAAAAAACTACATTATATTTAGTATTTCCCGTTCAGAAATTGACAGTCTATTTTTACAACAAAGAAATCATAAAATAACAGAAACAATCATACCCATTTATAAATTTCAAACAATTATAGATATTAAAATTCTATAGCTCCAGAGTAAACTGAAAGTAATTACACAATTTTTATTAACTAGGCACATTTTGGCTGCTTTGGAAAGTCTGAAGTCTGCTGACAGTTCAATTAAAATTCCTTTGTATTTTTTTTTATTATTTATTTTTTGAGGAAGATTAGCCCTGATCTAATATCTGCTGCCAATCCCTGTCTGTTTGCTGAGGAAGATTGGCCCTGAGCTAACATCTGTGCCCATCTTCCTCTACTTTATGTGGGATCCCTACCACAGCATGGCTTGACAAGGGGTGCATAGGTCTGTGCCTGGGATCCAAACCCAAGAACCCCAGGCTTCGGGCCGCCAAAGCAGAGTTTGAGAATTTAAGCACTACACCACCGGGCTGGGCCCAATTCCTTTTTATTTTTAAGGGAAAGAAATATGAATTCATCTACTCAGACCTCTTGACTCACCTAAAGGTTCTATAATTGTTCTCATCAATACTGGTAGGAAAATCCGTCTAATCAGGTTGGGGGTTCTGTGTTCTCCGGACAGGACAGCGGCAGTAACTTCCTGAGTTCTCCACGTCCAGTCAACTCCAAATGCGTCTGAACAGAACAAACCTTGCTGTTGCAATGCCTTTATATCAGGATCCTTGAAGCCCCACCCACCCGATTGGTTTTCTGCACTTCCTTAGAATACACCAATCCAATGTTGATTAGATTAACACCCTTCTTAATCTCCATAAACAAGCCACTACAAACTCCCCATAGTGCTGGTTTATCCCCGTCATTAATCTTTATAACATCCATAGGGCAACTTTACAACTGACTTTCAGAGTCCACCTTCTCCTCCAGTTCCCTCCAATTTGATTATACTTCAGTATAGTGTTTGAATACATATCCTTCCATTTCTTGAAAATTTCTGCCCCTTCTTCACTATGATCTAGGATCTAATATCATCTCATTTTCAAAATGGCCATTTAAATCCCTTCAGCCCTGATCAATTTCTATTACTCACTAGAATGGAAGATCAAATGTGAATGATTATCATGGGTAGTTTGAAAAAATGAGAAACAGAGGCTCAAATCTGGCATCCTTGGCTGATCTAATTTTGAATTTAGGGAGATGAAATATATGTACTACGTTAAAAAAAATCCAGATGATTTTGTTGATAACAATTTGATCAAACTCAAATTGGTCAAAAGAATATCTTGCTTTAAATGATTACTCATTTGAGCAAAGAATGTTTGACAATATCAGACTTCATACATTTTTTGGAAATTGGCTTCCTCAAATTCAAAATTTTATATCTAAATATAGTTTCTAACTAGGGATTAACTGACTATATCTAACAATAGGATATTATTTTGAAAAATTAAATCAATGAAATGCTTAAATATTTAGCTTTACACAACAGTAAATAAATATGGCTTAAATTTGGATTTTTTTTTAGTTGTGGGCATTTACAGACCTAGGCAAAATCATGTACAGAAAAATATCAGGGGGGTTAAACTGCTTGGATCTTCCATGGAAGTAACTGCTTGGGATTCTTTTCAAAAAGTATGTCATTCCTCTCTTTATAGTTTAGGATCCTTTGTAAATGAGAACAAGCTGCTCCCAAAAAGGAAAAGCTATTTTTGTAAGAATGCACTGGCACATACGTCTCCCTCATGTAATTCACATGAATAATGATGTAGACGTCTGGAGCTAGAGTTAGTTGTATACATGTTATGTAGTCACCTATAAAAATTAAGGAAATCAATATATCTTGCATATTTATGTTTATAATACCTAATTCTGATCAAGTTTTAGCATATTCACTATTATTGAAATTTGACAACTTCCATTACATTAATGAAGAGTCATTTAATTCCATTAGAAAGAAGTAAGTGAACTGTTAAACTATTGTTTTGAAATAATGAACATGATTAAACTATTAAATTGGCCTGTATTAAGAAATGATAATTTTCAATATTAATGATAGTGATAATGATATTAATGATAGCACCCTCACATACTACTAATATCTTTGCATGGGGTTACTGGGGGATATTTTGCACATATGCATCAAAACCCTTAAAAATATGTTTGCCTCTGACCCAGTAATTCTACTTCTAGAAAAGAATCCTAAAGAATTTATTGGACAATACCTGGCAAATAGGAAACCTTGCTTCCACAGTTACCCCATCTTCTACATGTGATCTACGGACTCGACAGAGGAAAAGATTTGAGTTTCTTTTCTTTTTCCCAGCAAAAACTGAATCCTTGACATTTCAGGACAACCATCTTTCATTCTGTTGGATGGTGCAGCAGGTTAAATTGTGGCCCCCCAAAAGTTATGTTCAAATCTCTAAACCTAGTACCTCTGAATGCCACTTAATTTGGAAAAAGGGTTTTTGGGATGTAATCAAGTTGGAGATGTCAAGATGAGATCATCCTGGGTAATGGATGGGTCTTAAATCCAGCGACTGATGTCCTGATAAGAGAAAGAGGAGGGATATTTCAGACTCAGGAGAAAAGGTCACGTTAAGAGGCAGATTTCAAAATTGTGTTGCCACAAATTGAGGAAAGCAAGGAGCCTCCAGACACTGCAAGAGACAAAGAAGGATTCTCTTAGAGCCTTTGGAACGAGTGTGGCTCTGCCAACGTCTTGGTTTTAGCCTCCAGAACCATCAGAGAATAAATTGGTTTTAAGCCACCCAGTTCGTGGTTATTTGTCGTGGCAGTCCCAGGAAATTAATACCAATGGTGACCTGCATTGACAGTGGCCGGCTCTTCATTTCCTCCACTCTATTTTCTGTGCTTCTGATTACTACACTCTGCACCCAACAGGAGGCAGCAGGGCTGAGACTCTTGCCTCTAATGATAACAAGAAAAATAGCAACTGACATTTAAAAATCCTTTCGTGCAATGCTAACTTCTTTCATGCATTGCTACCTGCACTGTGGGGTTTATAGCCTAGTAGAGAAAATACAAATAAATATATTCAAAATGGTAAGAACTTGACTATAGTACAAGAATTTACATCTTACTCGTTGAGTAGAAAATAGAGAACACACCACTGAATTCTAGCTCGTTTTCTTTTCTCGCTGCTCTATGGATGTTGCTGCGTGTGAAACACTATTGAAAAAGTAATTGAGGATTATGGGGACCACTGACACAACCATTTTTCCCTTTGATTTTTTATGGTATGGGGAAATAAACCTCTGCCTATCCTCTTCTGAAATACAGAATAGATTCCGGCTTAGATTCAAGTTTCCACAATTTCGGCAGCAGAAGTCAATCATGTATAAAATAAACGGACTATAAAAACCCTCGAAGAGGATCTTCCAGCTTTAACTTCTCCATCACAGAATGTGGTATGTAAAAGTTTTCCAGTTTTTTGAGACTCATATTGGGAAATATTATTAGTCAAATCAAATTCACTATGCAGAGTAGTTAGAACACTACATATTTTTTTTCCTCATGTTTTGAAGGTGAAAAAATCTTGTTTTGTCAAATAGCACTTTTTAAAAAATTATCTTCAAAATAAATAAAGTTAAACAGTATGATAATCCCAAGTGAAACACTAAATCGGAGAATCTCACCTGTCTTTCATTTCAGAGCTTGGCCTTATAGAAATTGTGGTCTCTTAGCATTCTTTCAAGATGGATTTTAAAACCCATTTGTATGTAGAAATGTGGAGAGGACAGGAGATGCCACAATAAATGACATTTTGAGATTGAGAGGATGATATTTTTTGTAGATTATAAAAAATAAAACAAAAAGTGTCTCTACAGTCCCTCTCTAAAACCTCACAGTCTAGAGCACAAATGAAGCCTCTGGTGAGCGATCAGTAAATGATATGAAAATCAGTGCTTGGAATTAGTAACACGTGAAGAAACGATTCAGTTCAAAATATTAATTAAATAGGGGTATTTGAGCAAGCTTCTAATTCACTTGGGAAATGCAACAGATATTGATTCCAGCTGATGGAACATTTAAAAGTGGTTTTGAGTAGTAATCTTTTTAATTAAACTCGGTGCTCACCAGATGGGCTCTGAAAACTGTTTCAGCAAACTTTGTTTTAGAAGGACCTTCATCACCATTAGGATGTCTTTCCACTTTAGGCAGTGCCTTCCTGAGGGGCAATAACCCTCTGTGATTCACAGTAAGCTACCGTCCTGAAAAGAATCTGAAAATGCCATTTAAGGAAGAAAAATGTTGGGGCTGGCTGGGTGGTGCAAGCGGTTAAGTGCACGCGCTCCACTGCGGCGGCCTGGGGTTCACCAGCCCGGATCCCGGGCGCACACAGATGCACTGCTTGTCAAGCCATGCTGTGGCGGCATCTCATATAAGGCATCCCATATAAAGCGGAGGAAGATGGGCAAGGATGTTAGCCCAGGGCCAGTCTTCCTCAGCAAAAAGAGGAGGATTGGCAGATGTTAGCTCAGGGCTGATCTCCTCACAAAAAAAAAAAAAAAAAAAAAAGGAAGAAAAATGTTTGTTTTAAAAATGACTATTTGGAAGAAAAATGTTTGTTTTAAAAATGACTATTTTGATACATCTACTGATGACTGCAATCTTTGTTTCACAAAAGTTCCCACATCCCTTACTTCAGAAAGCACGAAGACAATGGATTTCTTTTTGATGTCCTGAGAAGGCTGCCCCGTTGATTAGATTAACACAGTAAAAATGTTCTCTGAAAAATTCTTTAAATACCATCTAGTGATTTCACCCTGAACCTCTTCTGGTTTGTTTCACAATGTTTGCTCAAGGAAGACACTCTCAATTTCGGCCTCCAGACCAGCATCACCATTAGCTGGCGACATGTTGGAAAATTTAAATTCTGGAGTCTCATCTCAGTTATTGAACTAGAAACTGATAATGGGGTCCGGGAATATCTGTTTAAGCAAGCCCTCTGGGTAATTCTGACACTTGCTACAGTTTGAGGATCACTAGCCTGAAGTTTGCTTTCTCTGAGTTATATCTGTATACAATAAATAAAGTTGTTTACTTATACACACACATTTATATACTGTTATGCATACACACAACACACAGTCGTACACATACATGTTCTAGTATGCAAATAAAATATGGAAGAAGACTTTTTATGCAGTCTCATCCTGGTGCTTTTGCTTTTCCTTGGTGTTAATACTGAGAAAATGTTATTCTCTAACTCGAGGAAAAATCATTAGTTGGTTATCATAACAATATTGAATGATCGAGTAATTTTTGTGGTGAGCTTCTGTCTTATGCTTCTTAGAAAAAGATTTTCTTTTGGTCACTACCTCTAATTTGTGGCAAAAAACGTGGACTCTTCCTTTGTATGTTGGTCTTCTTGCAAATTAGAGACTCATTGTTAGTGTTGCTAGATTTCATTCTGAAGGACCAGCCTGAGGCGCTGGACACGGGAGAGGTTTGATGTCAGGACGACGGCTGCTTCTCATGAGAATTCTCCAGGTCCTGCTCTTTCTTTGCTGCTTGTTCCACTCCACCCCACAGCAGCTCCCAGGGGACAGTACACAGAACAGATACGAAACTCTGCCTTCAGTGACCTGGATGTTGACTGGAGTCACTCTGTTCCTTAAGAAATAGAAATATTTGGATCAAAACCGTCCATGCAGACAATGTTCAAAGTCCAGTGACCTCCTTAACATTTCTGCTAATTCTGAGGGACTCTTGATCACATAAGGCATCCTGCCTCAACAGGTTCTGAAACTTATCATAGACTCAAGTTAGCAGCAACTGCTTGAGTGCTTATAGATTCAGAAACAAAGTAATTCCTTTTTTTTTGATTCCAACAGTAAAAAATCACAGAACAAGGCCTTGTGTGCACATCAAATTAAATTCTAAGCTCTCACAACATTGATATTGTCCCCATAACCATTTCCAGAGTCTTGGTGCCCACTCCCCACGTGGTGCCGGGCTCTTGTCTCTTCAAATGCCCCTCTTCTCTTCCCACAAACTCAGATTCCCACGCTTTCTATTTCTAGGCACCTATTGTTATTACTTCAGAGTCACAACTTGCAAACTAAGATACAGCATGGAATTTGACACACTGAAGACAATTCCACAGGAGATTTTAGCATGTTTCTCTTTCTGCAGAGGAGAGTGACTGATAGTTAAATTTTATGGGGCTAAGTTAGGCACAAGTCATCCTTCTGGGATCTTCATTCTGAGGAGTTAGGTCCGAATCTGTCGTCCAATGAGGATCTGCCATCGAACCATCACAACATGTCACACAAAATGCCCTGCGAGTCCAGCATGAAAGGCTGCTCCTCAGCTGACATCCACAAGTGATATCACAACAGAGAAGCAGGGACATGGAGCAGAACTGAGAGGAAAAGCTGTCACAGCCACGGAGTTTCAGAGACTCCGGCTGAATCAGGCTTCCACATATCAGACACCCAGAACTCTTGACAGCAAACACATTGGTTTATGCGGATACTTTTCAGAAACTCAATTCTATTATATACATCCTTCTAGAACGTGCCTCTTTCGTTATAGAAATATTGGGCCAGCCCCATGGTGTAGTAGTTAAGTTTGGTGAACTCCATTTCAGTGGCTTGGGTTCGTGGGTTCAGATCCCAGGTGCAGCCCTACATCAGTCATCAGCGATACTGTGGTGGCGACCCGTATACATAAAAATAGAAGAAAATTGGCACCAATGTTAGCTCAGGGCTAATCTTCCTCAGCCAAAAAAAAAAAAGGGCAAGAAGAAAAAGAAAAGAAATATGTCATGAAACTCTTTCATATCAGGACATGTAGAGAATGTATTCTTTTCATCTTTACACAATTACATTGTGTGGATTAAACAGTGCATCTGGCTATTCAATTATTGATATGTTTATCGTTTTAATATTCTTTTCAATTTTGCCTTGGAATATTTTTAGATTTGTGGAAAAGTTCAAAAAAATGCTACAGAGACGTACCATATACGCTCTCACCCAGTTTCTTTTTCCCATAAAATTATCCACGTACATTTCTGTGTATACTTGTCAAAACTAGGAAATCAACATTTGTATGTTACTATTAACTGAATTCCAAACTTTATTCAGAGTTCAACAGTTTTTACATTAGCATCCTTTTCCTATTCCAGGATCCAATCCAGGATGACACACTGTGTTCATTCTCATGTCTCCTCTGGTCTGTGACAGTTTCTTTTCTTGATTTTCACAACCTTCACAATTTTGAGGAGTACTGGTCAGGTCTTTTGTAAAATGACCCTCAATGTTGGTTTGTACGGTATTTTTCTCATGATTACATTGGAGTTAAGGGCTTTGGAGAAGAAGAACATGGAAATGAAACCTTCTTATCACATCTCAGAAGTATGTGGTATCAACATGACATGACTGGTGATGTTAAACTTGACCTCTTGGTTAAAGTAGTATTTGGATGGTTTATTCTCTGCAAAGTTACTATTTTTTCCCCTTTCCTTACTCTGTTTTATGGAATTGAGTCGCTAAGTCCTGCCTGTCCTCAGAAAGGAGGTGGATTAGGCTTCACCTTCTGGAGAGGCATGGATCTACATATATTAATTGGAATTCTTTTTAAGGAAGATTTTTGATTTTTATATGGTTTTCAATAAGCGACATTATGAAAAATGCTTTAGTTACAATCTTTTTACATTCTTCTTCATACTCTGTGTTTGTTAAAAGTAGGTAACAATCAATAAAATAAACAAGCCTCTAGCTAGGTTAGCTAAGAGAAACAGAGAGAAGAAAAAATTACTAATGTCAGAGATGAGAGAGGAGACATGCCTACAGATACCATGGACATTAAAAGGATAATAAAGGAATATGCAATCAAATTTCATGAGCTAGATGTAAAGAGCCAATTCCTTGAAAGACACAATGTATCAAAACTCAAATAAGAAGGAATGGACAATTTGAATAGTCATCATGTATCTATAATAGTTAACAACCTTCCACAATAGAAATCACCAGGCCCAGATGGGTTCACTAGTAAGTTTTACCAAATATTTAAGGAAGAAATTATTCTCCACAAGCTCTTCCAGAAGATAGAAGCAGAGGAAATACTTCCTGACTCACGATATGAAGCCAGCATGACCCAAACACCAAAACCAGGCAAAGATATCACAAGATAAGAAAATCATATACCGATATCTCTCATGAACATACACACAAAATTCCTCCACAAAATATTAGAAAATCAAATCCAAAAATGTATAAATGCAATGATACATCATGACCGAGTGAGATTTCTCCCAGATTATGCAGGGCTGGATTAATAGTCAAGTAATTAATGTCCCAAATCACATCAACAGGCTAATAGAGAAAACAAATCACGTGATCATATCAAAGCATGCAGCAAAAGTATTTGACAAAATCTCCCACTCGTTTATGATAAAAACTGTCTGTAACCTGGAAATTGAAGGGAACTTTCCTAACTTGATGAAGAACATCTAGCAAATATCTACAGCTAACATCATACGTAATTGTGGAAAACTAGAAGCTTTCTGGTAAGATCAGGAAGAAGGGAAAGATGTTCCCTCTCACCACTTCTTTTCAACATTGTATTTGTAGTTCTAGTTAAGGCAAGATAAGAAAAGCAAGTAAAAAGTATACAGATTGGGAAGGAAGAAATAAAACTGTCTTTGTACACAGATGACAAGACATTCTACGTAGATAATCTAAAAGAATTGACCAAAAAAACACCCTCCTGGAACTTATAAGTGATCATAGGAATGATTGCAGATGTAAGGTTAGTATATACAAGTCAATTGCTTTTTTGTGTACCAGCAATGAACTAGTGGTACTTGGAATTATAAACAAAATACCATTTTCATTATCACCCCCAAATCAATCTAATACAATGGGTAAACAATCATTAAGAGGAAAGCTACAAATCTCTGATGAAAGAAATCAAAGAAGAACTAAATAAATGGAGAGATATTCCATGTTCATGGATAGAAAGACTCAATATGGTCAAGATGTCAGTTCTTCCCAACTTGTTCTATAGATTCAAGGCAATTCCAATCAAAATCCCACCAAATTACTTTGTGCCTATTGGCAAGCTGATTCTAAAGTTTATAGGGAGAGGTAAAAGATCCAGAATGGCCAACAGGATATTGAAAGAACACAACAAATTCAGAGAACTTACACTACCCGCCTTCAGGACTTACTATAAATCTACAGTAATCCAGATAATGTAGTGTTTCTGAAAAAATATGCAGCTAGAGCATTAGAAGTGAGTAGAGAGCCAAAAAATTGACACCCACACACATGTATACACAGACATGGTCCAGTGATTTTTGACAAAGAAATAAAGCCAATACAATTGAGAAAAGATAGTCTTTTCAACAAATAGTGCTGAAAATTAGATATCCACATGCAAAAAAGTAAAACAAAGAATCTAAACACAGATCATATACCCTTCAGAAAAATTAAGTCAAAATGGATCATGGACCTAAATGCAAAAAGATAAAACTCCTAGAAGATAATATAGAAGAAAAACTAGATGGCCTTAGGTATGTCAATGACTTTTTAGATAAAACACCAATGGCATGATCCATGAAAGAAATAACCGATAGGCTGGATTGCATTAAAATTAGAAAGTTTGGCTTTGCAAAAGACACTGTCAAGGGAAGGAGAAGACAAGCCAAAACTAGGGGAATATATCTGCAAAGGACATTCTGATAAAACACTGTTATCCACAACATAAAAAGAAGTCTTAAAATCGAACAATAAGAAAATGAATAGATCTATCAAAAAAGAGCAAAAGACCTAAACAGACACCTCACCATAGAAGATATACAGATGGAAATTAGCATATGAAAAGATGTTTAACATGGCAGATCATCAAGGAATTGCAAATTAAAACAATGATGAAATACCAGTACACACATCTCAGAATGGTGAAAATGCAAAACACTGACAAGACCAAATGCTGGCAAGGATGTAGAGCAATAGGAATTCTCACTGATTGCTGGTGGGCACGCAAAATGGTACAGCCACTTTGGAAGAGAGTTTGGCAGTTTCTCCATGGGTACTTTGGTTACAAAACTAAACATACTCTTAACATACAATCCAGCAGTTATGCTTCTTGGTATTTACCAGAATGAGTCAGAATCTTATGTCCACAAAAATACCTGCACGTGGATGTTTATAGCAGCTTTATTTACGATTACCAAAACATGGAAGCAACCAAGATGTCCCGCAGTAGACGAATGAATAAATAAACGTTGGTACATTGAGACAATGGAGTATTAGTCATCACTAAATGGAATGAGCTACCAGCCAGCAATGGACATGGAGGGACCTTCAATACATATTACTAAGTGAAAGAAGCCAATCTCAAAAGACTTCTGTTAATTAGAATTCTCATAACTAGATTAAATTTATCAGTTAAGAAATATATGTTTTCCTATCAGACAAAAAAGAGAATACATGGTGAGCTATTGTTTAGATGAGACAATAGTGCATTATGAGAGGGGAAGTGAGAAAATGAAATCATAGAAAATGCCAAGTGAAAGGACACTAACATTTCTGCTTTGCTCTCTGGCAGCAAGATATTAAGTGTAAAAATCTAGTGTTCTTTAGAAAGACAATATACAATAAAGAAACCCTCGATTCAGTACTATATACGAAATCTAAGCATGTAGATAACTGATAGCCTCAGGATTAAAAGAAAAAATAGATAGAAAAATTGGAGATAACTGACATATCCACATTTATACTAAGAAATGAACATATATCTCAATTATTCATGTCAAGTACACATCAAAAAACTTCAGCAAAGAGGTCAGAGAAATGAACTACTCAGTCAACGCGATTAAGCTTATTAACAGAGACCAAATCCCCTAGTTACAGAACACATTATTCTCAAACTTATATTGATCATTTTCTAGGGCCTAAAGAAAGTCTCAAATGATGCAACCTATTGGCACAATAAAAACATCTAGAAAGTTATGAATGAAAGAGAATTTTTTGAATCTGAGAAAGTATAAGCTTGAAAGAAATATACCCAATGCCGTTATACATGGGGAATTCTTAGAAGCATTTTCTTTAAGACCAGAAATAAGAACAAGGACAGTCACTGTCACCGCTTTCCTGAAACATTGTACGGGAGGTCCCAGCGGGCAAAGTTATAAAAATGGCGGTGAGGGAGAAGAGAGAAGGAAACAAAATTATAGGATTGGAAAAAAGAAAATAAAACTGTTCATATGATGATATCCATAGGGCATAGATGTCTTACAGAAAAACAATTACTGCATACCCACAAATCATTGGAAAAAACAGGATAGAGGTAGGAAAATGTATCCAAGAGTAAAATACTTTTGGAGACCTACAAAACTCTGAATGTTCTGGTCCCTGCTTACCTCAGTCCACTTTTGTTTCTTGCTCCCTCCAGATTCCATGGCTTTTTTCAGTCACTTGAACTTACTCACTCCTTCCTACCTCAGGATCTCCACCCACCACGCCCTAATTACCTCTCCAGTCTGTCTTCAGATGTCACTTCCTTACACTGGCCTAAATTTACACTTCATTATATATTTCCTTAGTGCCCTCCTTGTTCCTTCCTAGCACTGACCCAAACTGTAACTAAAATTCCCGCCACTGTTTGCTCATTGCCTTGCTCTCTGACTCGCGCCTTCATGAGGGTGAGAATGTCTGTCTTGATCACGGCTGCTCCTCAGGACCTAGCACAAGCTGTTAATAAATGAGCGATGAAATAATCCAAGAATGCATTCGGATGTATTATTCAAAGTATTGAAAACATATTTACACACCGAAAGGCAGAAAGTCTCAAATCACAGTGATGATAATCCCAAGTTCAAGTACCCCTCTCTAGTAGGTGTGAATTGAGATGAATCAGCGAGAGGGACTTCAGGGAGTCCTGTAGAAATCTTAGACCAACAGCAGTTTATTCTCCTTCTTAGCTTTCCATTTATGACCGATTTTTACCGATTACCTATTCTCTCCAGTTATTGGCTAACTAAAAGTATTATTATTAATACATGCTGGGATTCTCTAGTTCAGGCCTTTTCATCATCCGAACTGTTGACTTTTGGGACCGGATAATTCTTTCCTGTGGGGGGCTATCCTTTGTCTTGTAGGATGTGTAGCAGAATCCGTGGTCTCTCCCCACTAAATGCCAGTAGTAAAATCCACTTCTAACAACCAAAAATGTTTCCAGACATCCACAGATGTGCCTTGGAAGGAGAAATCACCCCGAGTTGAAACCACTGTGCCAGTTAGCAGAAAAAATAAACAAAGATGAGATGTTGTTAAGATCCTTCAAATAGTTGAGGTATGCTAACTGGTTCTTAAAATCTAGAACATAGAAGGCAGTAACACATACAATAGTCATTAGAAAACTTGCTTATGAAAATATAAGCATGCCAGTGAATAAGTAATATCACCAAAGAAAAATACAAAACAAATTAGCTATAGTCCAGCCATCCATTTCCTGGGAAAAGATACGTTTTTTTGATATATACAGAATTAGAGATATGTGTTTAGGGTAGGATGTTAGGGAGAAATAATAGCCTTTACCATATCTGTCTGTTCTTACCTGGTGTCACAAGACTGAAGCTACTACAAATTCATTGAGAAAGGGTATCAAATTAGTCCGAACTTTTACTGAGGCAACGTTTCCTTCACTGCATGTAAGAAGCTTCCCTGGACCACTCTTGCTGTCTAGAAACCATGTCCATGTTCCAAGAACAAGGCTGTGGAAATCACATGACTTTTTCTTGATTATCCTTTTTGATTCTTGCAGGCTGCTTCCTCTCTGTAAATTAAAAGCAATACATTGCAAAGTTAAGAGTGCAGACGTTGGAGACGGATCGCCTTAGTCTAAATCAGTGAAATTTCTCGTGACTCAGTTTCTCCGTCAGAAATACAGATTAAGGTTTTTATAGGGAAAGGAAGGGGAACACATTTATATGTAAACCACATGGTAATTCCACTCAATAAATGTAAGCTCTTATTACTAGCATTGATAAATGAAGACACTGGTAAAGTGAATGTAGGTGACCTGTTCCAGGCCACACAGCCAGCACTCATTCCCAAGTATGGTGGAATGCAAGGTCTTTTTACTAGTCCAAGAAACCACATTCGCTTAATTAACCAGCACGGACAAATTGCTAGCAATATATTCAGGAAGTATATTTGGTGGTGGAAATGCAATGGTGAACATACAATTCAGTGTGGGATAAAAACAATGAAACAATGAACCAAAAAGCAACATTGTAATGGTGAAATGGGAACAGAGAGTAGGGAGTAAATGTCTACCTCTGGTTCTCCTGTCCTCCCATCCCACCCCGAGCCATCCCTCATGGACCAGTTCATGCTCTTAAATTAAACGAAAACGAGTTAATTGAAACAATAACGCATGACCACCACGATTGTAATACCCCCAAACACACACACACAGATCTCATCTCTGTGCTAGTAGACTCTCTATGCTTCCTGCCTCCTAAAAAAGAGGGGCTTTTCTGAAGACATTGAAAAATCCAGGAGGTTTAAACTCAACTTGTGTAATTTAATCGGTTTTTGATATCAACTGCCACATCCTGAAAATTTAAACTTTTGAATTTATGTGCCTAACTGTCAGAGCAAAATTCCTTACAAATAAGATAATCATCTCATCCACTTAATAATGTGTTCATTCAAAGATTCGTTAAGTATCCCTGGTCTCCTAGGCAATGCTACACCTGCCGAAAATACAGCAGTGAAGACAAGAGGCACCGCCTTTCTCTAACTCTTGTCATCTATATTGTTGTAAAAGAGAAGGACCAGCTAAGCTCTGCTGGGGTTTCACTAAAACAAAGGCCTATCCTGCTCCTGAGGGTCAGTGGAGATTTCCCTGTCAAATTCGGGAGTTTTTTTTTACCCTCAGGGTGAATCGATGTGTAGGACAGACTAGATCAAGAGGAAGGACAAGAAGGTTGTGGACTGACACGGGCATCGTAGATAACTAGGTCTGCCTGTGATGCGCAAACCCGGGTTCCCACATCCGACCATGAAGTGGGAATCACACACCGGTACACTTTGGTAATGCCAGCAAGGTCACAAAACACGTGAGCCGCCCCAGCATATATTCTAGAGAAATGAGCCACAAGACACGATTTTAATGTTGAGAAAGTGGAGACAACAACATTTTGCATTTCACAGTGTCTTCATATCGAATAACAACAGAAGGAGGTTACATTCAAGTAGAAAAAGCAGAAAAGACAATAAAGTATCATTGATTTGCTTCGACTCCGATATGGAGTTCCCAGGCACGCAGTCAGGTTCCACACTCAGCCCTCATCATGCGTGGCCAGCGCAAAAGAAAGGCCTGACAGGGAAACTGAACATGCCATCTGGGTACCTCCAAATGATGGAGCGCTTTGCAACATCCACAAAGCTCATACTGCCACGGTCTAAATCAAGGAACACACCAACCCGGCCCACAGGTTTCTCTGTGAACCGAGGTTGTGTCGGGGGGGTGGTCCAGAGACTGTAACGATTATCCTCCTTCACACATACAAGAAGAAATGTCTCCTCCGATTCAACCAGTGTGCCAGTCTTCCTTATCCAGGAATCCTTACAGACGCCTAGAGCCCAGTCCCAAGATGCGTCCACGTGCAGCTCCCAGTAGTGTTTTCCAGAGGTGAAGTTCTGGGTTCCCCAGGAAGCAAAATAGTTTGATGTCCCGGGATTCAAAGACGCATATGGATAGTCATGCATGTACCTCAAACTTCTCACGTCATCCAACAGCCTGATATCGTCATTGGTTACTCCATTATGGAAGGAAATTTCCACTGTTGAGAGAGACAGAGAAGAGAACATTCCAGTCAAAATCAATGTTAAAAATAAGACTATGAGAGAAGAGGGTCTTATCTAGAGTCTCACTGGGGCAAAACAAAAACAAAACCAAAAACAAAAAACATTCCAAGATTAGAAGGGCAGTTCTGACTAGAAATTATTGGATTCAAATGATGCCAGCCTTTCTGCTGAAGAAACCAATACCTACTTTCAAGGCCAAAAACCTTCCCCAAAATTCAGAGATTCTAAAGGAGAAGGAGGTCATGTCTACTTCTGGCTGGTTACTTGTCATGACACTTGAAAAGCTGGACACCTGTGCACTGCCTCCAAGTAGAAAAAGCAGAAAAGCAATATAACTTCCCTCCACCACCCCTTCTCAGGGAACAAAAAAGTTACAAGCTAGACTACTAAATAAATGGCGATCGCTTTTGCTTTAACGTGATATTACTCTATTCCAGTTAAGGAAGCAAATTGACACTGAGGAAGAAAACCTAAAGGTGCCTTCTTAGAAGGGGTTTCCTACTCAGAACATTCTGCCTTTGATAGCTGGTTCCCCCTGAGGCCTAATCTTCCTCTTTCTGCAAAATTAACCCACTAGGTTGAGGTTTATCATGGAGCTCTGTATACGGACTCATCAGTCACCAACACGCTTGATGGTTGTGGTTCATAAAACTCTTGGTTTCTGCATTTAGCCTTTTTTTTAAGCTTATGTATATTTTTCTAAATATATCAATCGAAACACACATTATACATGCAATTACTAAGAACCTTTAAAGAAAAAATATCTTGTTTTAAAACAAATTGACTGCATTTACTTTGAAATTGGAATATCTTGAATTCATATCCGATTTCTCAAGACTCAGTGGACAGCTGACATTGTACGTGAGAATATGTCTAAGGTTCAGGGAGGGCTTTTTGGGGGCATGTCCTTTTTCTCACTATGCAAGTAATTTACCCAATTTCTAAGTAATTGATCAGGCCT